>NW_026975123.1:0-171747 GCF_030014295.1 Loxodonta africana
TAGAGAGATAGTATTGGGACTGCTGGGGCCCAGGCTGCCAGGATTTCGGCCTTGCCTTCGGAGCCCGGCCACATACGCGGCCTTGCAGCAGAGGCGGGGACATGTAGACAGCCAAAATTTGGAAAATGGCAGTGTTTCCTCGATTTCCCTGGCATCGGCCTTTTGAGCTTCTTGCTTTTTTTCCTGGTAGGAGAGTTCCCTGACGGAGAAAGGCAGGATTACGTGTGCAGGAAAGGTGTGTGCTGAGAGGGTGACGACGTTGAGACCATGTTGGGATCTTTAGTCCCAGGAGAGGCCCCTGGCGGGGTGTGGGTCAGTGTTCTCTACCCATCCCACTTGGCGGGGGGGAGGTTTTCACCATACAAAGCAGCAGCGGAATTATTCGTCGCCGGAGGGGTTGCATCTGCCCACAAGCTCCACCTGGCCAGGGTCCGCCCCTACTGTATTGTCCATGTCAGTCAACAGAAGCTAAGACCTTCCAGAGAGACTACCTGCTCTTCTCTACCCACGGGGAAGCAGTACAGCCAGAAGCCTCCCCGTTCCATGTCTAGGCTCTCTCTCAGGCCCCTCATACTTGTGATGTGTCTCAGGGGTAGAAGGAAGAGATTTCTCCGAATGAACACATACACAGAGGGGCCATAGATGCTGAGGAAGGGCGCCTTGCCTACTGATATCCTAGCGTAAGTGGAAAAGTGGTACCTGCCTGCTGGCCCCGTGTGTCGAACGTGTCCACATCAGGGGCTGCCTACGGTGAGGTGATTCCCTGGGTGCCCTGGATTTTGTGGCCCAAAAGAGAAGGGGCCGTCGTGTGTCCATGGGTAAAATGGAGGGCACTGCGGAAGTGGCCGCTTAGGCTGGACCTCTCGTATTGGCTCGGTGTTGTGACCCGTCCCCGTCAGAAGTTCCGGCCAGCCTTGCGGTGGCTGTCTCCATGGTGATTGGGAAAGAAGCCTTAGGCCCCGCACTCAGCCGTCACCTGGCCTACCTGGCCTCTTTAGCCTCATCTAGACCGCTGTGTGGATGAAAGAATGAATGTCGGCCAATGACCACATGTCCTCGTTGCCTTTGAAGGATTAGGCTCCTTGCCTGGGCAGAAGACAGCCAAGGTCAGCCTGAGCCTAGACACCTAGTGACCTGTGACACTGCAGGCAGTGACAGATGTTGATTTTCATGCTCATGTATCCGCAGGTGGCGGATTCAGAGTGGTCGGAGAAGAAGTGTAACTAGGGATGACACAGACACGAGGGCACGGGCCAAAGGTCAGGGAAAATAGCTGAGATCGTGGAGCTCTAGCGGAGCCAGTGTAGGGCCCAGGCCTCCCTCCTGTACGTGGCAAAGAGGTGATCCATATGCCGCCATGCGCAGACTCTGGACTGCTGGGGCCCTGGACGCCCGATTGCGGCCTTGTCTTCGGAGAAGTGACACACATGCACTGTGCCAGCGGAGGCTGTGGCCCAGCAGAGGACAAAATCTTGAAAATGGGGGCTTCAGTTGACTTTGCCTGTGCTCTCCTTTGGCTGAGTGCCATCGTGTGTTTCCTAGGAGGAGAAGGCATTCGTGGAGAGAGGCGGATTCCGTGTGTGCAGGCAAAGTGTGTGCTGAGATGATGAGTGGCTGGAGACCAGGGTGGACTCTTCAACCCAGGATAGACCCCTGGCAGGTATGTGTCAATGTTTCTGCCCATGGCACTCAGCCGGGTATTTGCATAGAATGTTCTCCGCGGAATTAGTAGTCTCCGGAGAGGCTGCTGCATGTCAGCAAGCTTCACCTGGCCAGGTCCGCCCGTGATGTAGCTCCCCAATCAATGGCTACTCTCTAGACCTTCCAGATAGACTAGCAGATCTTCTCTGCCCATGGGCAACCAGTAGAGCCAGAGGCCTTCCCCCTTTGCTCTTTCGTCTCTAGGCCCTCTGTCAGGCACTCCAAGGTGTGAAGTGACAAGGGGGAGAAGGAAGAGATTTCAGAGAACGAACACATCCAGAGAGAGACAGAGAGAGGCAAGAGATGCTGAGTGGGGATGCCTTCCGTAGTGATATCCTGAGGAAAGTGGGAAAGAGGTACCTGGCCTGCTGTGCCAATGCCCTGAAGCGGTCCGCACCAGGGGCTCCCTTGTGCCTGCGTAGCCTCTCCCAGGGTGTGCTCAAATCCTGTGGCCACTAGGTGTCATAGGTCACACTGGAGGGCCCTGTGTCATCTGCCTGGCGGCCGGATCTCTGCCATTGGCTCAAGTCTTGTCAGCAGGCCCATCACAAGCTCCGCCCACTCTTGCGGGGGGGACTGTCTCTATGGTGATGGCAAAGGAGTCTTAGCCCCGCCCACCTGGCCTTGACTTCACCTACCTGGCCCGCTGACCCTCACTCAGACCTCTGTGTTGCTCCAAATGAATGTCCGCCAGTGCCCGGGTGTCAGCATCTGGGATAAAGGATTCGGGACCTTGCCTGGGGCAGAAGGCAGCCTAGGTCAGCGGGTACCTGGAAGTCTACTGCCTTGTGACACTGCTGCCAGTGACAAATGGTGACTCCCACACTCACATATCGCCTGGTGGCAGAATGATAGTGATGGGCGGAGAAACATCGCTCCGGAGCACACGTTCCGTGGGGCACCAGCCAAAGCAAAGGCCAGGGCCGGTAGTGGACGTCGTGGAGCTGAATGGCGAGCCAGTGAAGGGCCCAAGGGTCCCTCCTGTATGTGGCGAACAGGTCATCCGTGTCCCCACGTCCATAAACCATGGGACTGCTGGGGCCCAGGCTGCCAGGATTTCGGCCTTGCCTTCGGAGCCCGGCCACATACGCGGCCTTGCAGCAGAGGCGGGGACATGTAGACAGCCAAAATTTGGAAAATGGCAGTGTTTCCTCGATTTCCCTGGCATCGGCCTTTTTGAGCTTCTTGCTTTTTTTCCTGGTAGGAGAGTTCCCTGACGGAGAAAGGCAGGATTACGTGTGCAGGAAAGGTGTGTGCTGAGAGGGTGACGACGTTGAGACCATGTTGGGATCTTTAGTCCCAGGAGAGGCCCCTGGCGGGTGTGGGTCAGTGTTCTCTACCCATCCCACTTGGCGGGGGGAGGTTTTCACCATACAAAGCAGCAGCGGAATTATTCGTCGCCGGAGGGGTTGCATCTGCCCACAAGCTCCACCTGGCCAGGGTCCGCCCCTACTGTATTGTCCATGTCAGTCAACAGAAGCTAAGACCTTCCAGAGAGACTACCTGCTCTTCTCTACCCACGGGGAAGCAGTACAGCCAGAAGCCTCCCCCGTTCCATGTCTAGGCTCTCTCTCAGGCCCCTCATACTTGTGATGTGTCTCAGGGGTAGAAGGAAGAGATTTCTCCGAATGAACACATACACAGAGGGGCCATAGATGCTGAGGAAGGGCGCCTTGCCTACTGATATCCTAGCGTAAGTGGAAAAGTGGTACCTGCCTGCTGGCCCCGTGTGTCGAACGTGTCCACATCAGGGGCTGCCTACGGTGAGGTGATTCCCTGGGTGCCCTGGATTTTGTGGCCCAAAAGAGAAGGGGCCGTCGTGTGTCCATGGGTAAAATGGAGGGCACTGCGGAAGTGGCCGCTTAGGCTGGACCTCTCGTATTGGCTCGGTGTTTGTGACCCGTCCCCGTCAGAAGTTCCGGCCAGCCTTGCGGTGGCTGTCTCCATGGTGATTGGGAAAGAAGCCTTAGGCCCCGCACTCAGCCGTCACCTGGCCTACCTGGCCTCTTTAGCCTCATCTAGACCGCTGTGTGGATGAAAGAATGAATGTCGGCCAATGACCACATGTCCTCGTTGCCTTTGAAGGATTAGGCTCCTTGCCTGGGCAGAAGACAGCCAAGGTCAGCCTGAGCCTAGACACCTAGTGACCTGTGACACTGCAGGCAGTGACAGATGTTCATTTTCATGCTCATGTATCCGCAGGTGGCGGATTCAGAGTGGTCGGAGAAGAAGTGTAACTAGGGATGACACAGACACGAGGGCACGGGCCAAAGGTCAGGGAAAATAGCTGAGATCGTGGAGCTCTAGCGGAGCCAGTGTAGGGCCCAGGCCTCCCTCCTGTACGTGGCAAAGAGGTGATCCATATGCCGCCATGCGCAGACTCTGGACTGCTGGGGCCCTGGACGCCCGGATTGCGGCCTTGTCTTCGGAGAAGTGACACACATGCACTGTGCCAGCGGAGGCTGTGGCCCAGCAGAGGACAAAATCTTGAAAATGGGGGCTTCAGTTGACTTTGCCTGTGCTCTCCTTTGGCTGAGTGCCATCGTGTGTTTCCTAGGAGGAGAAGGCATTCGTGGAGAGAGGCGGATTCCGTGTGTGCAGGCAAAGTGTGTGCTGAGATGATGAGTGGCTGGAGACCAGGGTGGACTCTTCAACCCAGGATAGACCCCTGGCAGGTATGTGTCAATGTTTCTGCCCATGGCACTCAGCCGGGTATTTGCATAGAATGTTCTCCGCGGAATTAGTAGTCTCCGGAGAGGCTGCTGCATGTCAGCAAGCTTCACCTGGCCAGGTCCGCCCGTGATGTAGCTCCCCAATCAATGGCTACTCTCTAGACCTTCCAGATAGACTAGCAGATCTTCTCTGCCCATGGGCAACCAGTAGAGCCAGAGGCCTTCCCCCTTTGCTCTTTCGTCTCTAGGCCCTCTGTCAGGCACTCCAAGGTGTGAAGTGACAAGGGGGAGAAGGAAGAGATTTCAGAGAACGAACACATCCAGAGAGAGACAGAGAGAGGCAAGAGATGCTGAGTGGGGATGCCTTCCGTAGTGATATCCTGAGGAAAGTGGGAAAGAGGTACCTGGCCTGCTGTGCCAATGCCCTGAAGCGGTCCGCACCAGGGGCTCCCTTGTGCCTGCGTAGCCTCTCCCAGGGTGTGCTCAAATCCTGTGGCCACTAGGTGTCATAGGTCACACTGGAGGGCCCTGTGTCATCTGCCTGGCGGGCCGGATCTCTGCCATTGGCTCAAGTCTTGTCAGCAGGCCCATCACAAGCTCCGCCCACTCTTGCGGGGGGGGACTGTCTCTATGGTGATGGCAAAGGAGTCTTAGCCCCGCCCACCTGGCCTTGACTTCACCTACCTGGCCCGCTGACCCTCACTCAGACCTCTGTGTTGCTCCAAATGAATGTCCGCCAGTGCCCGGGTGTCAGCATCTGGGATAAAGGATTCGGGACCTTGCCTGGGGCAGAAGGCAGCCTAGGTCAGCGGGTACCTGGAAGTCTACTGCCTTGTGACACTGCTGCCAGTGACAAATGGTGACTCCCACACTCACATATCGCCTGGTGGCAGAATGATAGTGATGGGCGGAGAAACATCGCTCCGGAGCACACGTTCCGTGGGGCACCAGCCAAAGCAAAGGCCAGGGCCGGTAGTGGACGTCGTGGAGCTGAATGGCGAGCCAGTGAAGGGCCCAAGGGTCCCTCCTGTATGTGGCGAACAGGTCATCCGTGTCCCCACGTCCATAAACCATGGGACTGCTGGGGCCCAGGCTGCCAGGATTTCGGCCTTGCCTTCGGAGCCCGGCCACATACGCGGCCTTGCAGCAGAGGCGGGGACATGTAGACAGCCAAAATTTGGAAAATGGCAGTGTTTCCTCGATTTCCCTGGCATCGGCCTTTTTGAGCTTCTTGCTTTTTTTCCTGGTAGGAGAGTTCCCTGACGGAGAAAGGCAGGATTACGTGTGCAGGAAAGGTGTGTGCTGAGAGGGTGACGACGTTGAGACCATGTTGGGATCTTTAGTCCCAGGAGAGGCCCCTGGCGGGTGTGGGTCAGTGTTCTCTACCCATCCCACTTGGCGGGGGGAGGTTTTCACCATACAAAGCAGCAGCGGAATTATTCGTCGCCGGAGGGGTTGCATCTGCCCACAAGCTCCACCTGGCCAGGGTCCGCCCCTACTGTATTGTCCATGTCAGTCAACAGAAGCTAAGACCTTCCAGAGAGACTACCTGCTCTTCTCTACCCACGGGGAAGCAGTACAGCCAGAAGCCTCCCCCGTTCCATCTCTAGGCTCTCTCTCAGGCCCCTCATACTTGTGATGTGTCTCAGGGGTAGAAGGAAGAGATTTCTCCGAATGAACACATACACAGAGGGGCCATAGATGCTGAGGAAGGGCGCCTTGCCTACTGATATCCTAGCGTAAGTGGAAAAGTGGTACCTGCCTGCTGGCCCCGTGTGTCGAACGTGTCCACATCAGGGGCTGCCTACGGTGAGGTGATTCCCTGGGTGCCCTGGATTTTGTGGCCCAAAAGAGAAGGGGCCGTCGTGTGTCCATGGGTAAAATGGAGGGCACTGCGGAAGTGGCCGCTTAGGCTGGACCTCTCGTATTGGCTCGGTGTTTGTGACCCGTCCCCGTCAGAAGTTCCGGCCAGCCTTGCGGTGGCTGTCTCCATGGTGATTGGGAAAGAAGCCTTAGGCCCCGCACTCAGCCGTCACCTGGCCTACCTGGCCTCTTTAGCCTCATCTAGACCGCTGTGTGGATGAAAGAATGAATGTCGGCCAATGACCACATGTCCTCGTTGCCTTTGAAGGATTAGGCTCCTTGCCTGGGCAGAAGACAGCCAAGGTCAGCCTGAGCCTAGACACCTAGTGACCTGTGACACTGCAGGCAGTGACAGATGTTCATTTTCATGCTCATGTATCCGCAGGTGGCGGATTCAGAGTGGTCGGAGAAGAAGTGTAACTAGGGATGACACAGACACGAGGGCACGGGCCAAAGGTCAGGGAAAATAGCTGAGATCGTGGAGCTCTAGCGGAGCCAGTGTAGGGCCCAGGCCTCCCTCCTGTACGTGGCAAAGAGGTGATCCATATGCCGCCATGCGCAGACTCTGGACTGCTGGGGCCCTGGACGCCCGGATTGCGGCCTTGTCTTCGGAGAAGTGACACACATGCACTGTGCCAGCGGAGGCTGTGGCCCAGCAGAGGACAAAATCTTGAAAATGGGGGCTTCAGTTGACTTTGCCTGTGCTCTCCTTTGGCTGAGTGCCATCGTGTGTTTCCTAGGAGGAGAAGGCATTCGTGGAGAGAGGCGGATTCCGTGTGTGCAGGCAAAGTGTGTGCTGAGATGATGAGTGGCTGGAGACCAGGGTGGACTCTTCAACCCAGGATAGACCCCTGGCAGGTATGTGTCAATGTTTCTGCCCATGGCACTCAGCCGGGTATTTGCATAGAATGTTCTCCGCGGAATTAGTAGTCTCCGGAGAGGCTGCTGCATGTCAGCAAGCTTCACCTGGCCAGGTCCGCCCGTGATGTAGCTCCCCAATCAATGGCTACTCTCTAGACCTTCCAGATAGACTAGCAGATCTTCTCTGCCCATGGGCAACCAGTAGAGCCAGAGGCCTTCCCCCTTTGCTCTTTCGTCTCTAGGCCCTCTGTCAGGCACTCCAAGGTGTGAAGTGACAAGGGGGAGAAGGAAGAGATTTCAGAGAACGAACACATCCAGAGAGAGACAGAGAGAGGCAAGAGATGCTGAGTGGGGATGCCTTGCGTAGTGATATCCTGAGGAAAGTGGGAAAGAGGTACCTGGCCTGCTGTGCCAATGCCCTGAAGCAGTCCGCACCAGGGGCTCCCTTGTGCCTGTGTAGCCTCTCCCAGGGTGTGCTCAAATCCTGCGGCCACTAGGTGTCATAGGTCACACTGGAGGGCCCTGTGTCATCTGCCTGGCGGGCCGGATCTCTGCCATTGGCTCAAGTCTTGTCAGCAGGCCCATCACAAGCTCCGCCCACTCTTGCGGGGGGGGACTGTCTCTATGGTGATGGCAAAGGAGTCTTAGCCCCGCCCACCTGGCCTTGACTTCACCTACCTGGCCCGCTGACCCTCACTCAGACCTCTGTGTTGCTCCAAATGAATGTCCGCCAGTGCCCGGGTGTCAGCATCTGGAATAAAGGATTCGGGACCTTGCCTGGGGCAGAAGGCAGCCTAGGTCAGCGGGTACCTGGAAGTCTACTGCCTTGTGACACTGCTGCCAGTGACAAATGGTGACTCCCACACTCACATATCGCCTGGTGGCAGAATGATAGTGATGGGCGGAGAAACATCGCTCCGGAGCACACGTTCCGTGGGGCACCAGCCAAAGCAAAGGCCAGGGCCGGTAGTGGACGTCGTGGAGCTGAATGGCGAGCCAGTGAAGGGCCCAAGGGTCCCTCCTGTATGTGGCGAACAGGTCATCCGTGTCCCCACGTCCATAAACCATGGGACTGCTGGGGCCCAGGCTGCCAGGATTTCGGCCTTGCCTTCGGAGCCCGGCCACATACGCGGCCTTGCAGCGGAGGTGGGGACATGTAGACAGCCAAAATTTGGAAAATGGCAGTGTTTCCTCGATTTCCCTGGCATCGGCCTTTTTGAGCGGGTTGCTTTTTTTCCTGGTAGGAGAGTTCCCTGACGGAGAAAGGCAGGATTACGTGTGCAGGAAAGGTGTGTGCTGAGAGGGTGACGACGTTGAGACCATGTTGGGATCTTTAGTCCCAGGAGAGGCCCCTGGCGGGTGTGGGTCAGTGTTCTCTACCCATCCCACTTGGCGGGGGGAGGTTTTCACCATACAAAGCAGCAGCGGAATTATTCGTCGCCGGAGGGGTTGCATCTGCCCACAAGCTCCACCTGGCCAGGGTCCGCCCCTACTGTATTGTCCATGTCAGTCAACAGAAGCTAAGACCTTCCAGAGAGACTACCTGCTCTTCTCTACCCACGGGGAAGCAGTACAGCCAGAAGCCTCCCCCGTTCCATCTCTAGGCTCTCTCTCAGGCCCCTCATACTTGTGATGTGTCTCAGGGGTAGAAGGAAGAGATTTCTCCGAATGAACACATACACAGAGGGGCCATAGATGCTGAGGAAGGGCGCCTTGCCTACTGATATCCTAGCGTAAGTGGAAAAGTGGTACCTGCCTGCTGGCCCCGTGTGTCGAACGTGTCCACATCAGGGGCTGCCTACGGTGAGGTGATTCCCTGGGTGCCCTGGATTTTGTGGCCCAAAAGAGAAGGGGCCGTCGTGTGTCCATGGGTAAAATGGAGGGCACTGCGGAAGTGGCCGCTTAGGCTGGACCTCTCGTATTGGCTCGGTGTTTGTGACCCGTCCCCGTCAGAAGTTCCGGCCAGCCTTGCGGTGGCTGTCTCCATGGTGATTGGGAAAGAAGCCTTAGGCCCCGCACTCAGCCGTCACCTGGCCTACCTGGCCTCTTTAGCCTCATCTAGACCGCTGTGTGGATGAAAGAATGAATGTCGGCCAATGACCACATGTCCTCGTTGCCTTTGAAGGATTAGGCTCCTTGCCTGGGCAGAAGACAGCCAAGGTCAGCCTGAGCCTAGACACCTAGTGACCTGTGACACTGCAGGCAGTGACAGATGTTCATTTTCATGCTCATGTATCCGCAGGTGGCGGATTCAGAGTGGTCGGAGAAGAAGTGTAACTAGGGATGACACAGACACGAGGGCACGGGCCAAAGGTCAGGGAAAATAGCTGAGATCGTGGAGCTCTAGCGGAGCCAGTGTAGGGCCCAGGCCTCCCTCCTGTACGTGGCAAAGAGGTGATCCATATGCCGCCATGCACAGACTCTGGACTGCTGGGGCCCTGGACGCCCGGATTGCGGCCTTGTCTTCGGAGAAGTGACACACATGCACTGTGCCAGCGGAGGCTGTGGCGCAGCAGAGGGCAAAATCTTGAAAATGGGGGCTTCAGTTGACTTTGCCTGTGCTCTCCTTTGGCTGAGTGCCATCGTGTGTTTCCTAGCAGGAGAAGGCATTCGTGGAGAGAGGCGGATTCCGTGTGTGCAGGCAAAGTGTGTGCTGAGATGATGAGTGGCTGGAGACCAGGGTGCACTCTTCAGACCCAGGATAGACCCCTGGCAGGTATGTGTCAATGTTTCTGCCCATGGCACTCAGCCGGGTATTTGCATAGAATGTTCTCCGCGGAATTAGTAGTCTCCGGAGAGGCTGCTGCATGTCAGCAAGCTTCACCTGGCCAGGTCCGCCCGTGATGTAGCTCCCCAATCAATGGCTACTCTCTAGACCTTCCAGATAGACTAGCAGATCTTCTCTGCCCATGGGCAACCAGTAGAGCCAGAGGCCTTCCCCCTTTGCTCTTTGGTCTCTAGGCCCTCTGTCAGGCACTCCAAGGTGTGAAGTGACAAGGGGGAGAAGGAAGAGATTTCAGAGAACGAACACATCCAGAGAGAGACAGAGAGAGGCAAGAGATGCTGAGTGGGGATGCCTTGCGTAGTGATATCCTGAGGAAAGTGGGAAAGAGGTACCTGGCCTGCTGTGCCAATGCCCTGAAGCAGTCCGCACCAGGGGCTCCCTTGTGCCTGCGTAGCCTCTCCCAGGGTGTGCTCAAATCCTGTGGCCACTAGGTGTCATAGGTCACACTGGAGGGCCCTGTGTCATCTGCCTGGCGGGCCGGATCTCTGCCATTGGCTCAAGTCTTGTCAGCAGGCCCATCACAAGCTCCGCCCACTCTTGCGGGGGGGACTGTCTCTATGGTGATGGCAAAGGAGTCTTAGCCCCGCCCACCTGGCCTTGACTTCACCTACCTGGCCCGCTGACCCTCACTCAGACCTCTGTGTTGCTCCAAATGAATGTCCGCCAGTGCCCGGGTGTCAGCATCTGGGATAAAGGATTCGGGACCTTGCCTGGGGCAGAAGGCAGCCTAGGTCAGCGGGTACCTGGAAGTCTACTGCCTTGTGACACTGCTGCCAGTGACAAATGGTGACTCCCACACTCACATATCGCCTGGTGGCAGAATGATAGTGATGGGCGGAGAAACATCGCTCCGGAGCACACGTTACGTGGGGCACCAGCCAAAGCAAAGGCCAGGGCCGGTAGTGGACGTCGTGGAGCTGAATGGCGAGCCAGTGAAGGGCCGAAGGGTCCCTCCTGTATGTGGCGAACAGGTCATCCGTGTCCCCACGTCCATAAACCATGGGACTGCTGGGGCCCAGGCTGCCAGGATTTCGGCCTTGCCTTCGGAGCCCGGCCACATACGCGGCCTTGCAGCAGAGGTGGGGACATGTAGACAGCCAAAATTTGGAAAATGGCAGTGTTTCCTCGATTTCCCTGGCATCGGCCTTTTTGAGCTTCTTGCTTTTTTTCCTGGTAGGAGAGTTCCCTGACGGAGAAAGGCAGGATTACGTGTGCAGGAAAGGTGTGTGCTGAGAGGGTGACGACGTTGAGACCATGTTGGGATCTTTAGTCCCAGGAGAGGCCCCTGGCGGGTGTGGGTCAGTGTTCTCTACCCATCCCACTTGGCGGGGGAGGTTTTCACCATACAAAGCAGCAGCGGAATTATTCGTCGCCGGAGGGGTTGCATCTGCCCACAAGCTCCACCTGGCCAGGGTCCGCCCCTACTGTATTGTCCATGTCAGTCAACAGAAGCTAAGACCTTCCAGAGAGACTACCTGCTCTTCTCTACCCACGGGGAAGCAGTACAGCCAGAAGCCTCCCCCGTTCCATCTCTAGGCTCTCTCTCAGGCCCCTCATACTTGTGATGTGTCTCAGGGGTAGAAGGAAGAGATTTCTCCGAATGAACACATACACAGAGGGGCCATAGATGCTGAGGAAGGGCGCCTTGCCTACTGATATCCTAGCGTAAGTGGAAAAGTGGTACCTGCCTGCTGGCCCCGTGTGTCGAACGTGTCCACATCAGGGGCTGCCTACTGTGAGGTGATTCCCTGGGTGCCCTGGATTTTGTGGCCCAAAAGAGAAGGGGCCGTCGTGTGTCCATGGGTAAAATGGAGGGCACCGCGGAAGTGGCCGCTTAGGCTGGACCTCTCGTATTGGCTCGGTGTTTGTGACCCGTCCCCGTCAGAAGTTCCGGCCAGCCTTGCGGTGGCTGTCTCCATGGTGATTGGGAAAGAAGCCTTAGGCCCCGCACTCAGCCGTCACCTGGCCTACCTGGCCTCTTTAGCCTCATCTAGACCGCTGTGTGGATGAAAGAATGAATGTCGGCCAATGACCACATGTCCTCGTTGCCTTTGAACGATTAAGCTCCTTGCCTGGGCAGAAGACAGCCAAGGTCAGCCTGAGCCTAGACACCTAGTGACCTGTGACACTGCAGGCAGTGACAGATGTTCATTTTCATGCTCATGTATCCGCAGGTGGCGGATTCAGAGTGGTCGGAGAAGAAGTGTAACTAGGGATGACACAGACACGAGGGCACGGGCCAAAGGTCAGGGAAAATAGCTGAGATCGTGGAGCTCTAGCGGAGCCAGTGTAGGGCCCAGGCCTCCCTCCTGTACGTGGCAAAGAGGTGATCCATATGCCGCCATGGGCAGACTCTGGACTGCTGGGGCCCTGGACGCCCGGATTGCGGCCTTGTCTTCGGAGAAGTGACACACATGCACTGTGCCAGCGGAGGCTGTGGCCCAGCAGAGGACAAAATCTTGAAAATGGGGGCTTCAGTTGACTTTGCCTGTGCTCTCCTTTGGCTGAGTGCCATCGTGTGTTTCCTAGCAGGAGAAGGCATTCGTGGAGAGAGGCGGATTCCGTGTGTGCAGGCAAAGTGTGTGCTGAGATGATGAGTGGCTGGAGACCAGGGTGGACTCTTCAGACCCAGGATAGACCCCTGGCAGGTATGTGTCAATGTTTCTGCCCATGGCACTCAGCCGGGTATTTGCATAGAATGTTCTCCGCGGAATTAGTAGTCTCCGGAGAGGCTGCTGCATGTCAGCAAGCTTCACCTGGCCAGGTCCGCCCGTGATGTAGCTCCCCAATCAATGGCTACTCTCTAGACCTTCCAGATAGACTAGCAGATCTTCTCTGCCCATGGGCAACCAGTAGAGCCAGAGGCCTTCCCCCTTTGCTCTTTCGTCTCTAGGCCCTCTGTCAGGCACTCCAAGGTGTGAAGTGACAAGGGGGAGAAGGAAGAGATTTCAGAGAACGAACACATCCAGAGAGAGACAGAGAGAGGCAAGAGATGCTGAGTGGGGATGCCTTGCGTAGTGATATCCTGAGGAAAGTGGGAAAGAGGTACCTGGCCTGCTGTGCCAATGCCCTGAAGCAGTCCGCACCAGGGGCTCCCTTGTGCCTGCGTAGCCTCTCCCAGGGTGTGCTCAAATCCTGTGGCCACTAGGTGTCATAGGTCACACTGGAGGGCCCTGTGTCATCTGCCTGGCGGGCCGGATCTCTGCCATTGGCTCAAGTCTTGTCAGCAGGCCCATCACAAGCTCCGCCCACTCTTGCGGGGGGGGACTGTCTCTATGGTGATGGCAAAGGAGTCTTAGCCCCGCCCACCTGGCCTTGACTTCACCTACCTGGCCCGCTGACCCTCACTCAGACCTCTGTGTTGCTCCAAATGAATGTCCGCCAGTGCCCGGGTGTCAGCATCTGGGATAAAGGATTCGGGACCTTGCCTGGGGCAGAAGGCAGCCTAGGTCAGCGGGTACCTGGAAGTCTACTGCCTTGTGACACTGCTGCCAGTGACAAATGGTGACTCCCACACTCACATATCGCCTGGTGGCAGAATGATAGTGATGGGCGGAGAAACATCGCTCCGGAGCACACGTTCCGTGGGGCACCAGCCAAAGCAAAGGCCAGGGCCGGTAGTGGACGTCGTGGAGCTGAATGGCGAGCCAGTGAAGGGCCCAAGGGTCCCTCCTGTATGTGGCGAACAGGTCATCCGTGTCCCCACGTCCATAAACCATGGGACTGCTGGGGCCCAGGCTGCCAGGATTTCGGCCTTGCCTTCGGAGCCCGGCCACATACGCGGCCTTGCAGCGGAGGCGGGGACGTGTAGACAGCCAAAATTTGGAAAAAGGCAGTGTTTCCTCGAGTTCCCTGGCATCGGCCTTTTTGAGCGGGTTGCTTTTTTTCCTGGTAGGAGAGTTCCCTGACGGAGAAAGGCAGGATTACGTGTGCAGGAAAGGTGTGTGCTGAGAGGGTGACGACGTTGAGACCATGTTGGGATCTTTAGTCCCAGGAGAGGCCCCTGGAGGGTGTGGGTCAGTGTTCTCTACCCATCCCACTTGGCGGGGGGAGGTTTTCACCATACAAAGCAGCAGCGGAATTATTCGTCGCCGGAGGGGTTGCATCTGCCCACAAGCTCCACCTGGCCAGGGTCCGCCCCTACTGTATTGTCCATGTCAGTCAACAGAAGCTAAGACCTTCCAGAGAGACTACCTGCTCTTCTCTACCCACGGGGAAGCAGTACAGCCAGAAGCCTCCCCCGTTCCATCTCTAGGCTCTCTCTCAGGCCCCTCATACTTGTGATGTGTCTCAGGGGTAGAAGGAAGAGATTTCTCCGAATGAACACATACACAGAGGGGCCATAGATGCTGAGGAAGGGCGCCTTGCCTACTGATATCCTAGCGTAAGTGGAAAAGTGGTACCTGCCTGCTGGCCCCGTGTGTCGAACGTGTCCACATCAGGGGCTGCCTACGGTGAGGTGATTCCCTGGGTGCCCTGGATTTTGTGGCCCAAAAGAGAAGGGGCCGTCGTGTGTCCATGGGTAAAATGGAGGGCACTGCGGAAGTGGCCGCTTAGGCTGGACCTCTCGTATTGGCTCGGTGTTTGTGACCCGTCCCCGTCAGAAGTTCCGGCCAGCCTTGCGGTGGCTGTCTCCATGGTGATTGGGAAAGAAGCCTTAGGCCCCGCACTCAGCCGTCACCTGGCCTACCTGGCCTCTTTAGCCTCATCTAGACCGCTGTGTGGATGAAAGAATGAATGTCGGCCAATGACCACATGTCCTCGTTGCCTTTGAAGGATTAGGCTCCTTGCCTGGGCAGAAGACAGCCAAGGTCAGCCTGAGCCTAGACACCTAGTGACCTGTGACACTGCAGGCAGTGACAGATGTTCATTTTCATGCTCATGTATCCGCAGGTGGCGGATTCAGAGTGGTCGGAGAAGAAGTGTAACTAGGGATGACACAGACACGAGGGCACGGGCCAAAGGTCAGGGAAAATAGCTGAGATCGTGGAGCTCTAGCGGAGCCAGTGTAGGGCCCAGGCCTCCCTCCTGTACGTGGCAAAGAGGTGATCCATATGCCGCCATGTGCAGACTCTGGACTGCTGGGGCCCTGGACGCCCGGATTGCGGCCTTGTCTTCGGAGAAGTGACACACATGCACTGTGCCAGCGGAGGCTGTGGCCCAGCAGAGGACAAAATCTTGAAAATGGGGGCTTCAGTTGACTTTGCCTGTGCTCTCCTTTGGCTGAGTGCCATCGTGTGTTTCCTAGGAGGAGAAGGCATTCGTGGAGAGAGGCGGATTCCGTGTGTGCAGGCAAAGTGTGTGCTGAGATGATGAGTGGCTGGAGACCAGGGTGGACTCTTCAACCCAGGATAGACCCCTGGCAGGTATGTGTCAATGTTTCTGCCCATGGCACTCAGCCGGGTATTTGCATAGAATGTTCTCCGCGGAATTAGTAGTCTCCGGAGAGGCTGCTGCATGTCAGCAAGCTTCACCTGGCCAGGTCCGCCCGTGATGTAGCTGCCCAATCAATGGCTACTCTCTAGACCTTCCAGATAGACTAGCAGATCTTCTCTGCCCATGGGCAACCAGTAGAGCCAGAGGCCTTCCCCCTTTGCTCTTTGGTCTCTAGGCCCTCTGTCAGGCACTCCAAGGTGTGAAGTGACAAGGGGGAGAAGGAAGAGATTTCAGAGAACGAACACATCCAGAGAGAGACAGAGAGAGGCAAGAGATGCTGAGTGGGGATGCCTTGCGTAGTGATATCCTGAGGAAAGTGGGAAAGAGGTACCTGGCCTGCTGTGCCAATGCCCTGAAGCAGTCCGCACCAGGGGCTCCCTTGTGCCTGTGTAGCCTCTCCCAGGGTGTGCTCAAATCCTGCGGCCACTAGGTGTCATAGGTCACACTGGAGGGCCCTGTGTCATCTGCCTGGCGGGCCGGATCTCTGCCATTGGCTCAAGTCTTGTCAGCAGGCCCATCACAAGCTCCGCCCACTCTTGCGGGGGGGGACTGTCTCTATGGTGATGGCAAAGGAGTCTTAGCCCCGCCCACCTGGCCTTGACTTCACCTACCTGGCCCGCTGACCCTCACTCAGACCTCTGTGTTGCTCCAAATGAATGTCCGCCAGTGCCCGGGTGTCAGCATCTGGAATAAAGGATTCGGGACCTTGCCTGGGGCAGAAGGCAGCCTAGGTCAGCGGGTACCTGGAAGTCTACTGCCTTGTGACACTGCTGCCAGTGACAAATGGTGACTCCCACACTCACATATCGCCTGGTGGCAGAATGATAGTGATGGGCGGAGAAACATCGCTCCGGAGCACACGTTCCGTGGGGCACCAGCCAAAGCAAAGGCCAGGGCCGGTAGTGGACGTCGTGGAGCTGAATGGCGAGCCAGTGAAGGGCCCAAGGGTCCCTCCTGTATGTGGCGAACAGGTCATCCGTGTCCCCACGTCCATAAACCATGGGACTGCTGGGGCCCAGGCTGCCAGGATTTCGGCCTTGCCTTCGGAGCCCGGCCACATACGCGGCCTTGCAGCGGAGGCGGGGACATGTAGACAGCCAAAATTTGGAAAAAGGCAGTGTTTCCTCGAGTTCCCTGGCATCGGCCTTTTTGAGCGGCTTGCTTTTTTTCCTGGTAGGAGAGGGCCCTGACGGAGAAAGGCAGGATTACGTGTGCAGGAAAGGTGTGTGCTGAGAGGGTGACGACGTTGAGACCATGTTGGGATCTTTAGTCCCAGGAGAGGCCCCTGGCGGGTGTGGGTCAGTGTTCTCTACCCATCCCACTTGGCGGGGGGAGGTTTTCACCATACAAAGCAGCAGCGGAATTATTCATCGCCGGAGGGTTTGCATCTGCCCACAAGATCCACCTGGCCAGGGTCCGCCCCTACTGTATTGTCCATGTCAGTCAAGAGAAGCTAAGACCTTCCAGAGAGACTACCTGCTCTTCTCTACCCACGGGGAAGCAGTACAGCCAGAAGCCTCCCCCGTTCCATGTCTAGGCTCTCTCTCAGGCCCCTCATACTTGTGATGTGTCTCAGGGGTAGAAGGAAGAGATTTCTCCGAATGAACACATACACAGAGGGGCCATAGATGCTGAGGAAGGGCGCCTTGCCTACTGATATCCTAGCGTAAGTGGAAAAGTGGTACCTGCCTGCTGGCCCCGTGTGTCGAACGTGTCCACATCAGGGGCTGCCTACTGTCAGGTGATTCCCTGGGTGCCCTGGATTTTGTGGCCCAAAAGAGAAGGGGCCGTCGTGTGTCCATGGGTAAAATGGAGGGCACTGCGGAAGTGGCCGCTTAGGCTGGACCTCTCGTATTGGCTCGGTGTTTGTGACCCGTCCCCGTCAGAAGTTCCGGCCAGCCTTGCGGTGGCTGTCTCCATGGTGATTGGGAAAGAAGCCTTAGGCCCCGCACTCAGCCGTCACCTGGCCTACCTGGCCTCTTTAGCCTCATCTAGACCGCTGTGTGGATGAAAGAATGAATGTCGGCCAATGACCACATGTCCTCGTTGCCTTTGAACGATTAAGCTCCTTGCCTGGGCAGAAGACAGCCAAGGTCAGCCTGAGCCTAGACACCTAGTGACCTGTGACACTGCAGGCAGTGACAGATGTTCATTTTCATGCTCATGTATCCGCAGGTGGCGGATTCAGAGTGGTCGGAGAAGAAGTGTAACTAGGGATGACACAGACACGAGGGCACGGGCCAAAGGTCAGGGAAAATAGCTGAGATCGTGGAGCTCTAGCGGAGCCAGTGTAGGGCCCAGGCCTCCCTCCTGTACGTGGCAAAGAGGTGATCCATATGCCGCCATGGGCAGACTCTGGACTGCTGGGGCCCTGGACGCCCGGATTGCGGCCTTGTCTTCGGAGAAGTGACACACATGCACTGTGCCAGCGGAGGCTGTGGCCCAGCAGAGGACAAAATCTTGAAAATGGGGGCTTCAGTTGACTTTGCCTGTGCTCTCCTTTGGCTGAGTGCCATCGTGTGTTTCCTAGCAGGAGAAGGCATTCGTGGAGAGAGGCGGATTCCGTGTGTGCAGGCAAAGTGTGTGCTGAGATGATGAGTGGCTGGAGACCAGGGTGGACTCTTCAGACCCAGGATAGACCCCTGGCAGGTATGTGTCAATGTTTCTGCCCATGGCACTCAGCTGGGTATTTGCATAGAATGTTCTCCGCGGAATTAGTAGTCTCCGGAGAGGCTGCTGCATGTCAGCAAGCTTCACCTGGCCAGGTCCGCCCGTGATGTAGCTCCCCAATCAATGGCTACTCTCTAGACCTTCCAGATAGACTAGCAGATCTTCTCTGCCCATGGGCAACCAGTAGAGCCAGAGGCCTTCCCCCTTTGCTCTTTGGTCTCTAGGCCCTCTGTCAGGCACTCCAAGGTGTGAAGTGACAAGGGGGAGAAGGAAGAGATTTCAGAGAACGAACACATCCAGAGAGAGACAGAGAGAGGCAAGAGATGCTGAGTGGGGATGCCTTGCGTAGTGATATCCTGAGGAAAGTGGGAAAGAGGTACCTGGCCTGCTGTGCCAATGCCCTGAAGCAGTCCGCACCAGGGGCTCCCTTGTGCCTGCGTAGCCTCTCCCAGGGTGTGCTCAAATCCTGTGGCCACTAGGTGTCATAGGTCACACTGGAGGGCCCTGTGTCATCTGCCTGGCGGGCCGGATCTCTGCCATTGGCTCAAGTCTTGTCAGCAGGCCCATCACAAGCTCCGCCCACTCTTGCGGGGGGGACTGTCTCTATGGTGATGGCAAAGGAGTCTTAGCCCCGCCCACCTGGCCTTGACTTCACCTACCTGGCCCGCTGACCCTCACTCAGACCTCTGTGTTGCTCCAAATGAATGTCCGCCAGTGCCCGGGTGTCAGCATCTGGGATAAAGGATTCGGGACCTTGCCTGGGGCAGAAGGCAGCCTAGGTCAGCGGGTACCTGGAAGTCTACTGCCTTGTGACACTGCTGCCAGTGACAAATGGTGACTCCCACACTCACATATCGCCTGGTGGCAGAATGATAGTGATGGGCGGAGAAACATCGCTCCGGAGCACACGTTCCGTGGGGCACCAGCCAAAGCAAAGGCCAGGGCCGGTAGTGGACGTCGTGGAGCTGAATGGCGAGCC
This sequence comes from Loxodonta africana, assembly GCF_030014295.1. Taxonomy (NCBI): domain Eukaryota; kingdom Metazoa; phylum Chordata; class Mammalia; order Proboscidea; family Elephantidae; genus Loxodonta; species Loxodonta africana. Next base: position 18,968 of record NW_026975123.1, read on the forward strand.
AGTGAAGGGCCCAAGGGTCCCTCCTGTATGTGGCGAACAGGTCATCCGTGTCCCCACGTCCATAAACCATGGGACTGCTGGGGCCCAGGCTGCCAGGATTTCGGCCTTGCCTTCGGAGCCCGGCCACATACGCAGCCTTGCAGCGGAGGCGGGGACGTGTAGACAGCCAAAATTTGGAAAAAGGCAGTGTTTCCTCGAGTTCCCTGGCATCGGCCTTTTTGAGCTTCTTGCTTTTTTTCCTGGTAGGAGAGTTCCCTGACGGAGAAAGGCAGGATTACGTGTGCAGGAAAGGTGTGTGCTGAGAGGGTGACGACGTTGAGACCATGTTGGGATCTTTAGTCCCAGGAGAGGCCCCTGGCGGGTGTGGGTCAGTGTTCTCTACCCATCCCACTTGGCGGGGGGAGGTTTTCACCATACAAAGCAGCAGCGGAATTATTCATCGCCGGAGGGTTTGCATCTGCCCACAAGCTCCACCTGGCCAGGGTCCGCCCCTACTGTATTGTCCATGTCAGTCAACAGAAGCTAAGACCTTCCAGAGAGACTACCTGCTCTTCTCTACCCACGGGGAAGCAGTACAGCCAGAAGCCTCCCCCGTTCCATGTCTAGGCTCTCTCTCAGGCCCCTCATACTTGTGATGTGTCTCAGGGGTAGAAGGAAGAGATTTCTCCGAATGAACACATACACAGAGGGGCCATAGATGCTGAGGAAGGGCGCCTTGCCTACTGATATCCTAGCGTAAGTGGAAAAGTGGTACCTGCCTGCTGGCCCCGTGTGTCGAACGTGTCCACATCAGGGGCTGCCTACTGTGAGGTGATTCCCTGGGTGCCCTGGATTTTGTGGCCCAAAAGAGAAGGGGCCGTCGTGTGTCCATGGGTAAAATGGAGGGCACTGCGGAAGTGGCCGCTTAGGCTGGACCTCTCGTATTGGCTCGGTGTTTGTGACCCGTCCCCGTCAGAAGTTCCGGCCAGCCTTGCGGTGGCTGTCTCCATGGTGATTGGGAAAGAAGCCTTAGGCCCCGCACTCAGCCGTCACCTGGCCTACCTGGCCTCTTTAGCCTCATCTAGACCGCTGTGTGGATGAAAGAATGAATGTCGGCCAATGACCACATGTCCTCGTTGCCTTTGAAGGATTAGGCTCCTTGCCTGGGCAGAAGACAGCCAAGGTCAGCCTGAGCCTAGACACCTAGTGACCTGTGACACTGCAGGCAGTGACAGATGTTCATTTTCATGCTCATGTATCCGCAGGTGGCGGATTCAGAGTGGTCGGAGAAGAAGTGTAACTAGGGATGACACAGACACGAGGGCACGGGCCAAAGGTCAGGGAAAATAGCTGAGATCGTGGAGCTCTAGCGGAGCCTGTGTAGGGCCCAGGCCTCCCTCCTGTACGTGGCAAAGAGGTGATCCATATGCCGCCATGCGCAGACTCTGGACTGCTGGGGCCCTGGACGCCCGGATTGCGGCCTTGTCTTCGGAGAAGTGACACACATGCACTGTGCCAGCGGAGGCTGTGGCCCAGCAGAGGACAAAATCTTGAAAATGGGGGCTTCAGTTGACTTTGCCTGTGCTCTCCTTTGGCTGAGTGCCATCGTGTGTTTCCTAGCAGGAGAAGGCATTCGTGGAGAGAGGCGGATTCCGTGTGTGCAGGCAAAGTGTGTGCTGAGATGATGAGTGGCTGGAGACCAGGGTGGACTCTTCAGACCCAGGATAGACCCCTGGCAGGTATGTGTCAATGTTTCTGCCCATGGCACTCAGCCGGGTATTTGCATAGAATGTTCTCCGCGGAATTAGTAGTCTCCGGAGAGGCTGCTGCATGTCAGCAAGCTTCACCTGGCCAGGTCCGCCCGTGATGTAGCTCCCCAATCAATGGCTACTCTCTAGACCTTCCAGATAGACTAGCAGATCTTCTCTGCCCATGGGCAACCAGTAGAGCCAGAGGCCTTCCCCCTTTGCTCTTTCGCTCTAGGCCCTCTGTCAGGCACTCCAAGGTGTGAAGTGACAAGGGGGAGAAGGAAGAGATTTCAGAGAACGAACACATCCAGAGAGAGACAGAGAGAGGCAAGAGATGCTGAGTGGGGATGCCTTGCGTAGTGATATCCTGAGGAAAGTGGGAAAGAGGTACCTGGCCTGCTGTGCCAATGCCCTGAAGCAGTCCGCACCAGGGGCTCCCTTGTGCCTGCGTAGCCTCTCCCAGGGTGTGCTCAAATCCTGCGGCCACTAGGTGTCATAGGTCACACTGGAGGGCCCTGTGTCATCTGCCTGGCGGGCCGGATCTCTGCCATTGGCTCAAGTCTTGTCAGCAGGCCCATCACAAGCTCCGCCCACTCTTGCGGGGGGGGACTGTCTCTATGGTGATGGCAAAGGAGTCTTAGCCCCGCCCACCTGGCCTTGACTTCACCTACCAGGCCCGCTGACACTCACTCAGACCTCTGTGTTGCTCCAAATGAATGTCCGCCAGTGCCCGGGTGTCAGCATCTGTGATAAAGGATTCGGGACCTTGCCTGGGGCAGAAGGCAGCCTAGGTCAGCGGGTACCTGGAAGTCTACTGCCTTGTGACACTGCTGCCAGTGACAAATGGTGACTCCCACACTCACATATCGCCTGGTGGCAGAATGATAGTGATGGGCGGAGAAACATCGCTCCGGAGCACACGTTCCGTGGGGCACCAGCCAAAGCAAAGGCCAGGGCCGGTAGTGGACGTCGTGGAGCTGAATGGCGAGCCAGTGAAGGGCCCAAGGGTCCCTCCTGTATGTGGCGAACAGGTCATCCGTGTCCCCACGTCCATAAACCATGGGACTGCTGGGGCCCAGGCTGCCAGGATTTCGGCCTTGCCTTCGGAGCCCGGCCACATACGCGGCCTTGCAGCAGAGGCGGGGACATGTAGACAGCCAAAATTTGGAAAAAGGCAGTGTTTCCTCGAGTTCCCTGGCATCGGCCTTTTTGAGCGGGTTGCTTTTTTTCCTGGTAGGAGACTTCCCTGACGGAGAAAGGCAGGATTACGTGTGCAGGAAAGGTGTGTGCTGAGAGGGTGACGACGTTGAGACCATGTTGGGATCTTTAGTCCCAGGAGAGGCCCCTGGCGGGTGTGGGTCAGTGTTCTCTACCCATCCCACTTGGCGGGGGGAGGTTTTCACCATACAAAGCAGCAGCGGAATTATTCGTCGCCGGAGGGGTTGCATCTGCCCACAAGCTCCACCTGGCCAGGGTCCGCCCCTACTGTATTGTCCATGTCAGTCAACAGAAGCTAAGACCTTCCAGAGAGACTACCTGCTCTTCTCTACCCACGGGGAAGCAGTACAGCCAGAAGCCTCCCCCGTTCCATGTCTAGGCTCTCTCTCAGGCCCCTCATACTTGTGATGTGTCTCAGGGGTAGAAGGAAGAGATTTCTCCGAATGAACACATACACAGAGGGGCCATAGATGCTGAGGAAGGGCGCCTTGCCTACTGATATCCTAGCGTAAGTGGAAAAGTGGTACCTGCCTGCTGGCCCAGTGTGTCGAACGTGTCCACATCAGGGGCTGCCTACTGTGAGGTGATTCCCTGGGTGCCCTGGATTTTGTGGCCCAAAAGAGAAGGGGCCGTCGTGTGTCCATGGGTAAAATGGAGGGCACTGCGGAAGTGGCCGCTTAGGCTGGACCTCTCGTATTGGCTCGGTGTTTGTGACCCGTCCCCGTCAGAAGTTCCGGCCAGCCTTGCGGTGGCTGTCTCCATGGTGATTGGGAAAGAAGCCTTAGGCCCCGCACTCAGCCGTCACCTGGCCTACCTGGCCTCTTTAGCCTCATCTAGACCGCTGTGTGGATGAAAGAATGAATGTCGGCCAATGACCACATGTCCTCGTTGCCTTTGAAGGATTAGGCTCCTTGCCTGGGCAGAAGACAGCCAAGGTCAGCCTGAGCCTAGACACCTAGTGACCTGTGACACTGCAGGCAGTGACAGATGTTCATTTTCATGCTCATGTATCCGCAGGTGGCGGATTCAGAGTGGTCGGAGAAGAAGTGTAACTAGGGATGACACAGACACGAGGGCACGGGCCAAAGGTCAGGGAAAATAGCTGAGATCGTGGAGCTCTAGCGGAGCCTGTGTAGGGCCCAGGCCTCCCTCCTGTACGTGGCAAAGAGGTGATCCATATGCCGCCATGCGCAGACTCTGGACTGCTGGGGCCCTGGACGCCCGGATTGCGGCCTTGTCTTCGGAGAAGTGACACACATGCACTGTGCCAGCGGAGGCTGTGGCCCAGCAGAGGACAAAATCTTGAAAATGGGGGCTTCAGTTGACTTTGCCTGTGCTCTCCTTTGGCTGAGTGCCATCGTGTGTTTCCTAGCAGGAGAAGGCATTCGTGGAGAGAGGCGGATTCCGTGTGTGCAGGCAAAGTGTGTGCTGAGATGATGAGTGGCTGGAGACCAGGGTGGACTCTTCAGACCCAGGATAGACCCCTGGCAGGTATGTGTCAATGTTTCTGCCCATGGCACTCAGCCGGGTATTTGCATAGAATGTTCTCCGCGGAATTAGTAGTCTCCGGAGAGGCTGCTGCATGTCAGCAAGCTTCACCTGGCCAGGTCCGCCCGTGATGTAGCTCCCCAATCAATGGCTACTCTCTAGACCTTCCAGATAGACTAGCAGATCTTCTCTGCCCATGGGCAACCAGTAGAGCCAGAGGCCTTCCCCCTTTGCTCTTTCGCTCTAGGCCCTCTGTCAGGCACTCCAAGGTGTGAAGTGACAAGGGGGAGAAGGAAGAGATTTCAGAGAACGAACACATCCAGAGAGAGACAGAGAGAGGCAAGAGATGCTGAGTGGGGATGCCTTGCGTAGTGATATCCTGAGGAAAGTGGGAAAGAGGTACCTGGCCTGCTGTGCCAATGCCCTGAAGCAGTCCGCACCAGGGGCTCCCTTGTGCCTGCGTAGCCTCTCCCAGGGTGTGCTCAAATCCTGCGGCCACTAGGTGTCATAGGTCACACTGGAGGGCCCTGTGTCATCTGCCTGGCGGGCCGGATCTCTGCCATTGGCTCAAGTCTTGTCAGCAGGCCCATCACAAGCTCCGCCCACTCTTGCGGGGGGGGACTGTCTCTATGGTGATGGCAAAGGAGTCTTAGCCCCGCCCACCTGGCCTTGACTTCACCTACCAGGCCCGCTGACACTCACTCAGACCTCTGTGTTGCTCCAAATGAATGTCCGCCAGTGCCCGGGTGTCAGCATCTGTGATAAAGGATTCGGGACCTTGCCTGGGGCAGAAGGCAGCCTAGGTCAGCGGGTACCTGGAAGTCTACTGCCTTGTGACACTGCTGCCAGTGACAAATGGTGACTCCCACACTCACATATCGCCTGGTGGCAGAATGATAGTGATGGGCGGAGAAACATCGCTCCGGAGCACACGTTCCGTGGGGCACCAGCCAAAGCAAAGGCCAGGGCCGGTAGTGGACGTCGTGGAGCTGAATGGCGAGCCAGTGAAGGGCCCAAGGGTCCCTCCTGTATGTGGCGAACAGGTCATCCGTGTCCCCACGTCCATAAACCATGGGACTGCTGGGGCCCAGGCTGCCAGGATTTCGGCCTTGCCTTCGGAGCCCGGCCACATACGCGGCCTTGCAGCAGAGGCGGGGACATGTAGACAGCCAAAATTTGGAAAAAGGCAGTGTTTCCTCGAGTTCCCTGGCATCGGCCTTTTTGAGCGGGTTGCTTTTTTTCCTGGTAGGAGACTTCCCTGACGGAGAAAGGCAGGATTACGTGTGCAGGAAAGGTGTGTGCTGAGAGGGTGACGACGTTGAGACCATGTTGGGATCTTTAGTCCCAGGAGAGGCCCCTGGCGGGTGTGGGTCAGTGTTCTCTACCCATCCCACTTGGCGGGGGGAGGTTTTCACCATACAAAGCAGCAGCGGAATTATTCGTCGCCGGAGGGGTTGCATCTGCCCACAAGCTCCACCTGGCCAGGGTCCGCCCCTACTGTATTGTCCATGTCAGTCAACAGAAGCTAAGACCTTCCAGAGAGACTACCTGCTCTTCTCTACCCACGGGGAAGCAGTACAGCCAGAAGCCTCCCCCGTTCCATGTCTAGGCTCTCTCTCAGGCCCCTCATACTTGTGATGTGTCTCAGGGGTAGAAGGAAGAGATTTCTCCGAATGAACACATACACAGAGGGGCCATAGATGCTGAGGAAGGGCGCCTTGCCTACTGATATCCTAGCGTAAGTGGAAAAGTGGTACCTGCCTGCTGGCCCAGTGTGTCGAACGTGTCCACATCAGGGGCTGCCTACTGTGAGGTGATTCCCTGGGTGCCCTGGATTTTGTGGCCCAAAAGAGAAGGGGCCGTCGTGTGTCCATGGGTAAAATGGAGGGCACTGCGGAAGTGGCCGCTTAGGCTGGACCTCTCGTATTGGCTCGGTGTTTGTGACCCGTCCCCGTCAGAAGTTCCGGCCAGCCTTGCGGTGGCTGTCTCCATGGTGATTGGGAAAGAAGCCTTAGGCCCCGCACTCAGCCGTCACCTGGCCTACCTGGCCTCTTTAGCCTCATCTAGACCGCTGTGTGGATGAAAGAATGAATGTCGGCCAATGACCACATGTCCTCGTTGCCTTTGAAGGATTAGGCTCCTTGCCTGGGCAGAAGACAGCCAAGGTCAGCCTGAGCCTAGACACCTAGTGACCTGTGACACTGCAGGCAGTGACAGATGTTCATTTTCATGCTCATGTATCCGCAGGTGGCGGATTCAGAGTGGTCGGAGAAGAAGTGTAACTAGGGATGACACAGACACGAGGGCACGGGCCAAAGGTCAGGGAAAATAGCTGAGATCGTGGAGCTCTAGCGGAGCCAGTGTAGGGCCCAGGCCTCCCTCCTGTACGTGGCAAAGAGGTGATCCATATGCCGCCATGCGCAGACTCTGGACTGCTGGGGCCCTGGACGCCCGGATTGCGGCCTTGTCTTCGGAGAAGTGACACACATGCACTGTGCCAGCGGAGGCTGTGGCCCAGCAGAGGACAAAATCTTGAAAATGGGGGCTTCAGTTGACTTTGCCTGTGCTCTCCTTTGGCTGAGTGCCATCGTGTGTTTCCTAGCAGGAGAAGGCATTCGTGGAGAGAGGCGGATTCCGTGTGTGCAGGCAAAGTGTGTGCTGAGATGATGAGTGGCTGGAGACCAGGGTGGACTCTTCAGACCCAGGATAGACCCCTGGCAGGTATGTGTCAATGTTTCTGCCCATGGCACTCAGCCGGGTATTTGCATAGAATGTTCTCCGCGGAATTAGTAGTCTCCGGAGAGGCTGCTGCATGTCAGCAAGCTTCACCTGGCCAGGTCCGCCCGTGATGTAGCTCCCCAATCAATGGCTACTCTCTAGACCTTCCAGATAGACTAGCAGATCTTCTCTGCCCATGGGCAACCAGTAGAGCCAGAGGCCTTCCCCCTTTGCTCTTTCGTCTCTAGGCCCTCTGTCAGGCACTCCAAGGTGTGAAGTGACAAGGGGGAGAAGGAAGAGATTTCAGAGAACGAACACATCCAGAGAGAGACAGAGAGAGGCAAGAGATGCTGAGTGGGGATGCCTTGCGTAGTGATATCCTGAGGAAAGTGGGAAAGAGGTACCTGGCCTGCTGTGCCAATGCCCTGAAGCGGTCTGCACCAGGGGCTCCCTTGTGCCTGCGTAGCCTCTCCCAGGGTGTGCTCAAATCCTGCGGCCACTAGGTGTCATAGGTCACACTGGAGGGCCCTGTGTCATCTGCCTGGCGGGCCGGATCTCTGCCATTGGCTCAAGTCTTGTCAGCAGGCCCATCACAAGCTCCGCCCACTCTTGCGGGGGGGGACTGTCTCTATGGTGATGGCAAAGGAGTCTTAGCCCCGCCCACCTGGCCTTGACTTCACCTACCAGGCCCGCTGACACTCACTCAGACCTCTGTGTTGCTCCAAATGAATGTCCGCCAGTGCCCGGGTGTCAGCATCTGGGATAAAGGATTCGGGACCTTGCCTGGGGCAGAAGGCAGCCTAGGTCAGCGGGTACCTGGAAGTCTACTGCCTTGTGACACTGCTGCCAGTGACAAATGGTGACTCCCACACTCACATATCGCCTGGTGGCAGAATGATAGTGATGGGCGGAGAAACATCGCTCCGGAGCACACGTTCCGTGGGGCACCAGCCAAAGCAAAGGCCAGGGCCGGTAGTGGACGTCGTGGAGCTGAATGGCGAGCCAGTGAAGGGCCCAAGGGTCCCTCCTGTATGTGGCGAACAGGTCATCCGTGTCCCCACGTCCATAAACCATGGGACTGCTGGGGCCCAGGCTGCCAGGATTTCGGCCTTGCCTTCGGAGCCCGGCCACATACGCGGCCTTGCAGCAGAGGCGGGGACATGTAGACAGCCAAAATTTGGAAAAAGGCAGTGTTTCCTCGAGTTCCCTGGCATCGGCCTTTTTGAGCGGCTTGCTTTTTTTCCTGGTAGGAGAGGGCCCTGACGGAGAAAGGCAGGATTACGTGTGCAGGAAAGGTGTGTGCTGAGAGAGTGACGACGTTGAGACCATGTTGGGATCTTTAGTCCCAGGAGAGGCCCCTGGCGGGTGTGGGTCAGTGTTCTCTACCCATCCCACTTGGCGGGGGGAGGTTTTCACCATACAAAGCAGCAGCGGAATTATTCGTCGCCGGAGGGGTTGCATCTGCCCACAAGCTCCACCTGGCCAGGGTCCGCCCTTGCTGTATTGTCCATGTCAGTCAACAGAAGCTAAGACCTTCCAGAGAGACTACCTGCTCTTCTCTACCCTCGGGGAAGCGGTACAGCCAGAAGCCTCCCCCATTCCATCTCTAGGCTCTCTCTCAGGCCCCTCATACTTGTGATGTGTCTCAGGGGTAGAAGGAAGAGATTTCTCCGAATGAACACATACACAGAGGGGCCATAGATGCTGAGGAAGGGCGCCTTGCCTACTGATATCCTAGCGTAAGTGGAAAAGTGGTACCTGCCTGCTGGCCCAGTGTGTCGAACGTGTCCACATCAGGGGCTGCCTACTGTCAGGTGATTCCCTGGGTGCCCTGGATTTTGTGGCCCAAAAGAGAAGGGGCCGTCGTGTGTCCATGGGTAAAATGGAGGGCACTGCGGAAGTGGCCGCTTAGGCTGGACCTCTCGTATTGGCTCGGTGTTTGTGACCCGTCCCCGTCAGAAGTTCCGGCCAGCCTTGCGGTGGCTGTCTCCATGGTGATTGGGAAAGAAGCCTTAGGCCCCGCACTCAGCCGTCACCTGGCCTACCTGGCCTCTTTAGCCTCATCTAGACCGCTGTGTGGATGAAAGAATGAATGTCGGCCAATGACCACATGTCCTCGTTGCCTTTGAAGGATTAGGCTCCTTGCCTGGGCAGAAGACAGCCAAGGTCAGCCTGAGCCTAGACACCTAGTGACCTGTGACACTGCAGGCAGTGACAGATGTTCATTTTCATGCTCATGTATCCGCAGGTGGCGGATTCAGAGTGGTCGGAGAAGAAGTGTAACTAGGGATGACACAGACACGAGGGCACGGGCCAAAGGTCAGGGAAAATAGCTGAGATCGTGGAGCTCTAGCGGAGCCAGTGTAGGGCCCAGGCCTCCTTCCTGTACGTGGCAAAGAGGTGATCCATATGCCGCCATGGGCAGACTCTGGACTGCTGGGGCCCTGGACGCCCGGATTGCGGCCTTGTCTTCGGAGAAGTGACACACATGCACTGTGCCAGCGGAGGCTGTGGCCCAGCAGAGGACAAAATCTTGAAAATGGGGGCTTCAGTTGACTTTGCCTGTGCTCTCCTTTGGCTGAGTGCCATCGTGTGTTTCCTAGCAGGAGAAGGCATTCGTGGAGAGAGGCGGATTCCGTGTGTGCAGGCAAAGTGTGTGCTGAGATGATGAGTGGCTGGAGACCAGGGTGGACTCTTCAGACCCAGGATAGACCCCTGGCAGGTATGTGTCAATGTTTCTGCCCATGGCACTCAGCCGGGTATTTGCATAGAATGTTCTCCGAGGAATTAGTAGTCTCCGGAGAGGCTGCTGCATGTCAGCAAGCTTCACCTGGCCAGGTCCGCCCGTGATGTAGCTCCCCAATCAATGGCTACTCTCTAGACCTTCCAGATAGACTAGCAGATCTTCTCTGCCCATGGGCAACCAGTAGAGCCAGAGGCCTTCCCTCTTTGCTCTTTCGTCTCTAGGCCCTCTGTCAGGCACTCCAAGGTGTGAAGTGACAAGGGGGAGAAGGAAAAGATTTCAGAGAACGAACACATCCAGAGAGAGACAGAGAGAGGCAAGAGATGCTGAGTGGGGATGCCTTGCGTAGTGATATCCTGAGGAAAGTGGGAAAGAGGTACCTGGCCTGCTGTGCCAATGCCCTGAAGCAGTCCGCACCAGGGGCTCCCTTGTGCCTGCGTAGCCTCTCCCAGGGTGTGCTCAAATCCTGTGGCCACTAGGTGTCATAGGTCACACTGGAGGGCCCTGTGTCATCTGCCTGGCGGGCCGGATCTCTGCCATTGGCTCAAGTCTTGTCAGCAGGCCCATCAGCAGCTCCGCCCACTCTTGCGGGGGGGGACTGTCTCTATGGTGATGGCAAAGGAGTCTTAGCCCCGCCCACCTGGCCTTGACTTCACCTACCTGGCCCGCTGACCCTCACTCAGACCTCTGTGTTGCTCCAAATGAATGTCCGCCAGTGCCCGGGTGTCAGCATCTGGGATAAAGGATTCGGGACCTTGCCTGGGGCAGAAGGCAGCCTAGGTCAGCGGGTACCTGGAAGTCTACTGCCTTGTGACACTGCCTCCAGTGACAAATGGTGACTCCCACACTCACATATCGCCTGGTGGCAGAATGATAGTGATGGGCGGAGAAACATCGCTCCGGAGCACACGTTCCGTGGGGCACCAGCCAAAGGAAAGGCCAGGGCCAGTAGTGGACGTCGCGGAGCTGAATGGCGAGCCAGTGAAGGGCCCAAGGATTCCTCTTGTATGTGGGAAACATGTCATCCGGGTCCCCACGTCCATAAACCACTGGATTACTGGGGCCCGGGACGCCAGGTTTTCGGCCTTGCCTTCGCTGCCCGGCCACATAGGCAGCCTTCCACCGGAGGCGGGGATATGTAGGCAGCAAAAATGTGGAAAATGGCAGTGTCTCCTCGATTTCTCTGGCATCGGCCTTTTTGAGCGGCATGCTTTTTTCCTAGTAGGATGAGGCACCGACGGAGAAAGGCAGGATTATGTGTGCAGGAAAGGTGTGTGCTGAGAAGGTGACAAGGTTGAGACCAGGTTGGGATCTTTAGTCCCAGGAAAGGCCCCTGGCAGGTGTGGGTCAATGTTCTGTGCCCATCCCACTTGGCGTGGGGAGGTTTACACCATACAAAGCAGCAGCGGAATTATTCTTCCCCCAGAGGTTGCATGTGCCCACAAGCTCCACCTGGCCAGGGTCCGCCCCTACCGTATTGCCCATGTCGATCAACAGAAGCTAAGAGCTTCCAGAGAGACTAACTGCTATTCTCTAGCCACGGGGAAGCGGTACAGCCAGAAGCCTCCCCTGTTTCATCTCCAGGTTCTCTCTCAGGCCCCTCATAGTTGTGATGTGTCTCAGGGGTAGAAAAAAGAGATTTCTTTAAAAGAACACACACAAAGAGGGGCCATAGATGCTGAGGAAGGGCGCCTTGCCTAGTGATATCCTAGCGTAAGTGGAAAAGAGGTACCTGCCTGCTGTCCCAGTATGTCGAACCTGTCCACATCAGGGGTTGCCTACTGTGAAGTTATTCCCTGGGTACCCTCGATTTTGTGGCCAAGGACAGAAGGGGCCGTTGTGTGTCCACGGGTAAAATGGAGGGCTCTGCGGAACCGGCCGGTTAGGCTGGACCTCTCCTATTGGCTCAGAGTTTGTGACCCGTCCCCGTCAGAAGTTCCGGCCAGCCTTGCGGTGGCTGTCTCCATGGTGATTGGGAAGGAAGCCTTAGGCCCCGCACTCAGCCTTCACCTGGCCCACCTGGCCTCTTTACCCTCATCTAGACCCCTGTGTAGATGAAAGAAAGGTTGTCGGCCAGTGAACACGTGTCCTTCATTTCCTTTGAAGGATTAAGCTCCTTGCCTGGGCAGAAGACAGCCAAGGTCAGCCTGAGCCTAGACACCTAGTGACCTGTGACACTGCAGACAGTGATAGATGTTGATGTCCACGCTCAGATATCCGCAGCTGGCGGATCGAGAGTGGTCGGAGGTGAAGTGTAACTACAGGTCACGCACTCACGAGGGCACGGGCCAAAGGTCGGGAAAAATAGCTGAGGTCGTGGAGCTCTAGCGGAGCCAGTGTAGGGCCGAGGCCTCCCTCCTGTACGTGGCAAAGAGGTGATCCGTATGCCGCCATGCGCAGCCTCTGGACTGCTGGGGCCCTGGATGCCCGGATTTCGGCCTTGTCTTCGGAGAAGTGACGCACATGCAGCGTGCCACCGGAGGCTGTGGCCTAGCAGAGGGCAAAATCTTGAAAATGGGGGCTTCAGTTGACTTTGCCTGTGCTCTCCTTTGGCTGAGTGACATCCTGTGTCTCCTAGCAGGAGAAGGCATTCGTGGAGAGAGGCGGATTCCCTGTGTGCAGACAAAGTGTGTGCTGAGATGATGAGTAGCTGGAGACTGGGGTGGACTCTTCAGACCCAGGATAGGCCTCTGGCAGGTATGTGTCAATGTTTTCTGCCCTTTGCACTCAGCCAGGTATTTGCATACAATGTTACCAGAGGAATTAGTAGTCTCCGGAGAGGCTGCCACATGTCAGCAAGCTTCACCTGGCCAGGGTCCGCCGGTGACGTAGCTACCCCATCAGTCACTACTCTCTAGACCTTCCAGATAAACTACCAGATCTTGTCTACCCATGGGCAACCAGTAGAGCCAGAGGCCTTCCCCCTTTGCTCTTTGGTCTCTAGGCACTCTATCAGGCATTCCAAGCTGTGAAGTGACTCAGGGGGAGAAGGAAGAGATTTCAGAGAACGAAGACAAGCAGAGAGAGACAGAGAGAGGCAAGAGATGCTGAGTGGGGATGCCTTGCGTAGTGATATCCTCAGGAAAGTGGGAAAGAGGTACCTGGCCTGCTCTGCCAATGCCCTGAACCAGTCCGCACCAGGGGCTCCCCTGTGCCTGCGTAGGCTTTCCCAGGCTGTGCTCAAATCCTGTGGCCACTAGGTGTCATAGGTCATAATGGAGGGCCCTGTGTCATCTGCCTGGCGGGCCAGATCTCTGCCATTGGCTCAGTCTTGTCACCAGGCCCATCATAAGCTCCGCCTACTCTTCCCGTGGTGGGACTGTCTCCATGGTGATGGCAAAGGAGCCTTAGTCCCGCCCACCTGGCCTTGACTTCACCTAGCTGGCCTGCTGACCCTCACTCAGACCTCTGTGTTGATAAAAATTAATGTCGGCCAGTGCCCAGGTGTCAGCATCTGGGATAAAGGATTCCGGACCTTGCCGGGGGAGAAGGCAGCCTAGGTCAGCTGGTACCTGGAAGTCTAGTGACTCGTGACACTGCTGCCAGTGACAGACAAATGGTGACTCCCACACTCACATATCCCCTGGTGGCAGAATGATAGTGATGGGTGGAGAAACATCGCTCTGGAGCACTCGCGCAATGGGGCACCGGCCAAGGGCCAGGGCCAGTAGTGGACGTCGCGGAGCTGAATGGCGAGCCAGTGAAGGGCCCAAGGATTCCTCTTGTATGTGGGAAACATGTCATCCGGGTCCCCACGTCCATAAACCACTGGATTGCTGGGGCCCAGGATGCCAGGATTTCGGCCTTGCCTTCGCAGCCCGGCCACATAGGCAGCCTTCCACCGGAGGCGGGGATATGTAGACAGCAAAAATGTGGAAAATGGCAGTGTCTCCTCGATTTCTCTGGCATCGGCCTTTTTGAGCGGCATGCTTTTTTCCTAGTAGGATGAGGCACCGACAGAGAAAGGCAGGATTATGTGTGCAGGAAAGGTATGTGCTGAGAAGGTGACAAGGTTGAGACCAGGTTGGGATCTTTAGTCCCAGGAAAGGCCCCTGGCAGGTGTGGGTCAATGTTCTGTGCCCATCCCACTTGGCGTGGGGAGGTTTACACCATACAAAGCAGCAGCGGAATTATTCTTCCCCCAGAGGTTGCATGTGCCCACAAGCTCCGCCTGGCCAGGGTCCGCCCCTACCGTATTGCCCATGTCGATCAACAGAAGCTAAGAGCTTCCAGAGAGACTAACTGCTATTCTCTAGCCACGGGGAAGGGGTACAGCCAGAAGCCTCCCCCGTTCCATCTCTAGGCTCTCTCTCAGGCCCCTCATACTTGTGATGTGTCTCAGGGGTAGAAGGAAGAGATTTCTCCCAATGAACACATACACAGAGGGGCCATAGATGCTGAGGAAGGGCGCCTTGCCTACTGATATCCTAGCGTAAGTGGAAAAGTGGTACCTGCCTGCTGGCCCCGTGTGTCGAACGTGTCCACATCAGGGGCTGCCTACTGTGAGGTGATTCCCTGGGTGCCCTGGATTTTGTGGCCCAAAAGAGAAGGGGCCGTCGTGTGTCCATGGGTAAAATGGAGGGCACTGCGGAAGTGGCCGCTTAGGCTGGACCTCTCGTATTGGCTCGGTGTTTGTGACCCGTCCCCGTCAGAAGTTCCGGCCAGCCTTGCGGTGGCTGTGTCCATGGTGATTGGGAAAGAAGCCTTAGGCCCCGCACTCAGCCGTCACCTGGCCTACCTGGCCTCTTTAGCCTCATCTAGACCGCTGTGTGGATGAAAGAATGAATGTCGGCCAATGACCACATGTCCTCGTTGCCTTTGAAGGATTAGGCTCCTTGCCTGGGCAGAAGACAGCCAAGGTCAGCCTGAGCCTAGACACCTAGTGACCTGTGACACTGCAGGCAGTGACAGATGTTCATTTTCATGCTCATGTATCCGCAGGTGGCGGATTCAGAGTGGTCGGAGAAGAAGTGTAACTAGGGATGACACAGACACGAGGGCACGGGCCAAAGGTCAGGGAAAATAGCTGAGATCGTGGAGCTCTAGCGGAGCCAGTGTAGGGCCCAGGCCTCCCTCCTGCACGTGGCAAAGAGGTGATCCATATGCCGCCATGCGCAGACTCTGGACTGCTGGGGCCCTGGACGCCCGGATTGCGGCCTTGTCTTCGGAGAAGTGACACACATGCACTGTGCCAGCGGAGGCTGTGGCCCAGCAGAGGGCAAAATCTTGAAAATGCGGGCTTCAGTTGACTTTGCCTGTGCTCTCCTTTGGCTGAGTGCCATCGTGTGTTTCCTAGCAGGAGAAGGCATTCGTGGAGAGAGGCGGATTCCATGTGTGCAGGCAAAGTGTGTGCTGAGATGATGAGTGGCTGGAGACCAGGGTGGACTCTTGAGACCCAGGATAGACCCCTGGCAGGTATGTGTCAATGTTTTCTGCCCATGGCACTCAGCCGGGTATTTGCATAGAATGTTCTCCGCGGAATTAGTAGTCTCCGGAGAGGCTGCTGCATGTCAGCAAGCTTCACCTGGCCAGGTCCGCCCGTGATGTAGCTCCCCAATCAATGGCTACTCTCTAGACCTTCCAGATAGACTAGCAGATCTTCTCTGCCCATGGGCAACCAGTAGAGCCAGAGGCCTTCCCCCTTTGCTCTTTCGTCTCTAGGCCCTCTGTCAGGCACTCCAAGGTGTGAAGTGACAAGGGGGAGAAGGAAGAGATTTCAGAGAACGAACACATCCAGAGAGAGACAGAGAGAGGCAAGAGATGCTGAGTGGGGATGCCTTGCGTAGTGATATCCTGAGGAAAGTGGGAAAGAGGTACCTGGCCTGCTGTGCCAATGCCCTGAAGCAGTCCGCACCAGGGGCTCCCTTGTGCCTGCGTAGCCTTTCCCAGGGTGTGCTCAAATCCTGTGGCCACTAGGTGTCATAGGTCACAATGGAGGGCCCTGTGTCATCTGCCTGGGGGGCCGGATCTCTGCCATTGGCTCAAGTCTTGTCAGCAGGCCCATCACAAGCTCCTGCCTCTCTTGCGGGGGGGGACTGTCTCTATGGTGATGGCAAAGGAGTCTTAGCCCCGCCCACCTGGCCTTGACTTCACCTACCTGGCCCGCTGACCCTCACTCAGACCTCTGTGTTGCTCCAAATGAATGTCCCCCAGTGCCCGGGTGTCAGCATCTGGGATAAAGGATTCGGGACCTTGCCTGGGGCAGAAGGCAGCCTAGGTCAGCGGGTACCTGGAAGTCTACTGCCTTGTGACACTGCTGCCAGTGACAAATGGTGACTCCCACACTCACATATCGCCTGGTGGCAGAATGATAGTGATGGGCGGAGAAACATCGCTCCGGAGCACACGTTCCGTGGGGCACCAGCCAAAGCAAAGGCCAGGGCCGGTAGTGGACGTCGTGGAGCTGAATGGCGAGCCAGTGAAGGGCCCAAGGGTCCCTCGTGTATGTGGCGAACAGGTCATCCGTGTCCCCACGTCCATAAACCATGGGACTGCTGGGGCCCAGGCTGCCAGGATTTCGGCCTTGCCTTCGGAGCCCGGCCACATACGCGGCCTTGCAGCAGAGGCGGGGACATGTAGACAGCCAAAATTTGGAAAATGGCAGTGTTTCCTCGAGTTCCCGGGCATCGGCCTTTTTGAGCGGCTTGCTTTTTCTCCTGGTCGGAGAGGGCCCTGACGGAGAAAGGCAGGATTACGTGTGCAGGAAAGGTGTGTGCTGAGAGGATGACGACGTTGAGACCATGTTGGGATCTTTAGTCCCAGGAGAGGCCCCTGGCGGGTGTGGGTCAGTGTTCTCTACCCATCCCACTTGGCGGGGGGAGGTTTTCACCATACAAAGCAGCAGCGGAATTATTCGTCGCCGGAGGGGTTGCATCTGCCCACAAGATCCACCTGGCCAGGGTCCGCCCCTGCTGTATTGTCCATGTCAGTCAACAGAAGCTAAGACCTTCCAGAGAGACTACCTGCTCTTCTCTACCCACGGGGAAGCAGTACAGCCAGAAGCCTCCCCCGTTCCATGTCTAGGCTCTCTCTCAGGCCCCTCATACTTGTGATGTGTCTCACGGGTAGAAGGAAGAGATTTCTCCGAATGAACACATACACAGAGGGGCCATAGATGCTGAGGAAGGGCGCCTTGCCTACTGATATCCTAGCGTAAGTGGAAAAGTGGTACCTGCCTGCTGGCCCCGTGTGTCGAACGTGTCCACATCAGGGGCTGCCTACTGTGAGGTGATTCCCTGGGTGCCCTGGATTTTGTGGCCCAAAAGAGAAGGGGCCGTCGTGTGTCCATGGGTAAAATGGAGGGCACTGCGGAAGTGGCCGCTTAGGCTGGACCTCTCGTATTGGCTCGGTGTTTGTGACCCGTCCCCGTCAGAAGTTCCGGCCAGCCTTGCGGTGGCTGTCTCCATGGTGATTGGGAAAGAAGCCTTAGGCCCCGCACTCAGCCGTCACCTGGCCTACCTGGCCTCTTTAGCCTCATCTAGACCGCTGTGTGGATGAAAGAATGAATGTCGGCCAATGACCACATGTCCTCGTTGCCTTTGAAGTATTAGGCTCCTTGCCTGGGCAGAAGACAGCCAAGGTCAGCCTGAGCCTAGACACCTAGTGACCTGTGACACTGCAGGCAGTGACAGATGTTCATTTTCATGCTCATGTATCCGCAGGTGGCGGATTCAGAGTGGTCGGAGAAGAAGTGTAACTAGGGATGACACAGACACGAGGGCACGGGCCAAAGGTCAGGGAAAATAGCTGAGATCGTGGAGCTCTAGCGGAGCCAGTGTAGGGCCCAGGCCTCCCTCCTGCACGTGGCAAAGAGGTGATCCATATGCCGCCATGCGCAGACTCTGGACTGCTGGGGCCCTGGACGCCCGGATTGCGGCCTTGTCTTCGGAGAAGTGACACACATGCACTGTGCCAGCGGAGGCTGTGGCCCAGCAGAGGGCAAAATCTTGAAAATGGGGGCTTCATTTGACTTTGCCTGTGCTCTCCTTTGGCTGAGTGCCATCGTGTGTTTCCTAGCAGGAGAAGGCATTCGTGGAGAGAGGCGGATTCCGTGTGTGCAGGCAAAGTGTGTGCTGAGATGATGAGTGGCTGGAGACCAGGGTGGACTCTTCAGACCCAGGATAGACCCCTGGCAGGTATGTGTCAATGTTTTCTGCCCATGGCACTCAGCCGGGTATTTGCATAGAATGTTCTCCGCGGAATTAGTAGTCTCCGGAGAGGCTGCTGCATGTCAGCAAGCTTCACCTGGCCAGGTCCGCCCGTGATGTAGCTCCCCAATCAATGGCTACTCTCTAGACCTTCCAGATAGACTAGCAGATCTTCTCTGCCCATGGGCAACCAGTAGAGCCAGAGGCCTTCCCCCTTTGCTCTTTCGTCTCTAGGCCCTCTGTCAGGCACTCCAAGGTGTGAAGTGACAAGGGGGAGAAGGAAGAGATTTCAGAGAACGAACACATCCAGAGAGAGACAGAGAGAGGCAAGAGATGCTGAGTGGGGATGCCTTGCGTAGTGATATCCTGAGGAAAGTGGGAAAGAGGTACCTGGCCTGCTCTGCCAATGCCCTGAAGCAGTCCACACCAGGGGCTCCCTTGTGCCTGCGTAGCCTTTCCCAGGGTGTGCTCAAATCCTGTGGCCACTAGGTGTCATAGGTCACACTGGAGGGCCCTGTGTCATCTGCCTGGCGGGCCGGATCTCTGCCATTGGCTCAAGTCTTGTCAGCAGGCCCATCACAAGCTCCGGCCACTCTTGCGGGGGGGGACTGTCTCTATGGTGATGGCAAAGGAGTCTTAGCCCCGCCCACCTGGCCTTGACTTCACCTACCTGGCCCGCTGACCCTCACTCAGACCTCTGTGTTGCTCCAAATGAACGTCCGCCAGTGCCCGGGTGTCAGCATCTGGGATAAAGGATTCGGGACCTTGCCTGGGGCAGAAGGCAGCCTAGGTCAGCGGGTACCTGGAAGTCTACTGCCTTGTGACACTGCCTCCAGTGACAAATGGTGACTCCCACACTCACATATCGCCTGGTGGCAGAATGATAGTGATGGGCGGAGAAACATCGCTCCGGAGCACACGTTCCGTGGGGCACCAGCCAAAGCAAAGGCCAGGGCCAGTAGTGGACGTCGCGGAGCTGAATGGCGAGCCAGTGAAGGGCCCAAGGATTCCTCTTGTATGTGGGAAACATGTCATCCGGGTCCCCACGTCCATAAACCACTGGATTACTGGGGCCCGGGACGCCAGGTTTTCGGCCTTGCCTTCGCTGCCCGGCCACATAGGCAGCCTTCCACCGGAGGCGGGGATATGTAGGCAGCAAAAATGTGGAAAATGGCAGTGTCTCCTCGATTTCTCTGGCATCGGCCTTTTTGAGCGGCATGCTTTTTTCCTAGTAGGATGAGGCACCGACGGAGAAAGGCAGGATTATGTGTGCAGGAAAGGTGTGTGCTGAGAAGGTGACAAGGTTGAGACCAGGTTGGGATCTTTAGTCCCAGGAAAGGCCCCTGGCAGGTGTGGGTCAATGTTCTGTGCCCATCCCACTTGGCGTGGGGAGGTTTACACCATACAAAGCAGCAGCGGAATTATTCTTCCCCCAGAGGTTGCATGTGCCCACAAGCTCCACCTGGCCAGGGTCCGCCCCTACCGTATTGCCCATGTCGATCAACAGAAGCTAAGAGCTTCCACAGAGACTAACTGCTATTCTCTAGCCATGGGGAAGCGGTACAGCCAGAAGCCTCCCCTGTTTCATCTCCAGGTTCTCTCTCAGGCCCCTCATAGTTGTGATGTGTCTCAGGGGTAGAAAAAAGAGATTTCTTTAAAAGAACACACACAAAGAGGGGCCATAGATGCTGAGGAAGGGCGCCTTGCCTAGTGATATCCTAGCGTAAGTGGAAAAGAGGTACCTGCCTGCTGTCCCAGTATGTCGAACCTGTCCACATCAGGGGTTGCCTACTGTGAAGTTATTCCCTGGGTACCCTCGATTTTGTGGCCAAGGACAGAAGGGGCCGTTGTGTGTCCACGGGTAAAATGGAGGGCTCTGCGGAACCGGCCGGTTAGGCTGGACCTCTCCTATTGGCTCAGAGTTTGTGACCCGTCCCCGTCAGAAGTTCCGGCCAGCCTTGCGGTGGCTGTCTCCATGGTGATTGGGAAGGAAGCCTTAGGCCCCGCACTCAGCCTTCACCTGGCCCACCTGGCCTCTTTACCCTCATCTAGACCCCTGTGTAGATGAAAGAAAGGTTGTCGGCCAGTGAACACGTGTCCTTCATTTCCTTTGAAGGATTAAGCTCCTTGCCTGGGCAGAAGACAGCCAAGGTCAGCCTGAGCCTAGACACCTAGTGACCTGTGACACTGCAGACAGTGATAGATGTTGATGTCCACGCTCAGATATCCGCAGCTGGCGGATCGAGAGTGGTCGGAGGTGAAGTGTAACTACAGGTCACGCACTCACGAGGGCACGGGCCAAAGGTCGGGAAAAATAGCTGAGGTCGTGGAGCTCTAGCGGAGCCAGTCTAGGGCCGAGGCCTCCCTCCTGTACGTGGCAAAGAGGTGATCCGTATGCCGCCATGCGCAGCCTCTGGACTGCTGGGGCCCTGGATGCCCGGATTTCGGCCTTGTCTTCGGAGAAGTGACGCACATGCAGCGTGCCACCGGAGGCTGTGGCCTAGCAGAGGGCAAAATCTTGAAAATGGGGGCTTCAGTTGACTTTGCCTGTGCTCTCCTTTGGCTGAGTGACATCCTGTGTCTCCTAGCAGGAGAAGGCATTCGTGGAGAGAGGCGGATTCCCTGTGTGCAGACAAAGTGTGTGCTGAGATGATGAGTAGCTGGAGACCGGGGTGGACTCTTCAGACCCAGGATAGGCCTCTGGCAGGTATGTGTCAATGTTTTCTGCCCTTTGCACTCAGCCAGGTATTTGCATACAATGTTACGAGAGGAATTAGTAGTCTCCGGAGAGGCTGCCACATGTCAGCAAGCTTCACCTGGCCAGGGTCTGCCGGTGACGTAGCTACCCCATCAGTCACTACTCTCTAGACCTTCCAGATAAACTACCAGATCTTGTCTACCCGTGGGCAACCAGTAGAGCCAGAGGCCTTCCCCCTTTGCTCTTTGGTCTCTAGGCACTCTATCAGGCATTCCAAGCTGTGAAGTGACTCAGGGGGAGAAGGAAGAGATTTCAGAGACCGAAGACAAGCAGAGAGAGACAGAGAGAGGCAAGAGATGCTGAGTGGGGATGCCTTGCGTAGTGATATCCTCAGGAAAGTGGGAAAGAGGTACCTGGCCTGCTCTGCCAATGCCCTGAACCAGTCCGCACCAGGGGCTCCCCTGTGCCTGCGTAGGCTTTCCCAGGCTGTGCTCAAATCCTGTGGCCACTAGGTGTCATAGGTCATAATGGAGGGCCCTGTGTCATCTGCCTGGCGGGCCAGATCTCTGCCATTGGCTCAGTCTTGTCACCAGGCCCATCATAAGCTCCGCCTACTCTTCCGGTGGTGGGACTGTCTCCATGGTGATGGCAAAGGAGCCTTAGTCCCGCCCACCTGGCCTTGACTTCACCTAGCTGGCCTGCTGACCCTCACTCAGACCTCTGTGTTGATAAAAATTAATGTCGGCCAGTGCCCAGGTGTCAGCATCTGGGATAAAGGATTCGGGACCTTGCCGGGGGAGAAGGCAGCCTAGGTCAGCTGGTACCTGGAAGTCTAGTGACTCGTGACACTGCTGCCAGTGACAGACAAATGGTGACTCCCACACTCACATATCCCCTGGTGGCAGAATGATAGTGATGGGTGGAGAAACATCGCTCTGGAGCACTCGCGCAATGGGGCACCGGCCAAGGGCCAGGGCCAGTAGTGAACGTCGCGGAGCTGAATGGCGAGCCAGTGAAGGGCCCAAGGATTCCTCTTGTATGTGGGAAACATGTCATCCGGGTCCCCACGTCCATAAACCACTGGATTGCTCGGGCCCAGGATGCCAGGATTTCGGCCTTGCCTTCGCAGCCCGGCCACATAGGCAGCCTTCCACCGGAGGCGGGCATATGTAGACAGCAAAAATGTGGAAAATGGCAGTGTCTCCTCGATTTCTCTGGCATCGGCCTTTTTGAGCGGCATGCTTTTTTCCTAGTAGGATGAGGCACCGACAGAGAAAGGCAGGATTATGTGTGCAGGAAAGGTATGTGCTGAGAAGGTGACAAGGTTGAGACCAGGTTGGGATCTTTAGTCCCAGGAAAGGCCCCTGGCAGGTGTGGGTCAATGTTCTGTGCCCATCCCACTTGGCGTGGGGAGGTTTACACCATACAAAGCAGCAGCGGAATTATTCTTCCCCCAGAGGTTGCATGTGCCCACAAGCTCCACCTGGCCAGTGTCCGCCCCTACCGTATTGCCCATGTCGATCAACAGAAGCTAAGAGCTTCCAGAGAGACTAACTGCTATTCTCTAGTCACGGGGAAGCGGTACAGCCAGAAGCCTCCCCCGTTCCATCTCTAGTCTCTCTCTCAGGCCCCTCATACTTGTGATGTGTCTCAGGGGTAGAAGGAAGAGATTTCTCCGAATGAACACATACACAGAGGGGCCATAGATGCTGAGGAAGGGCGCCTTGCCTACTGATATCCTAGCGTAAGTGGAAAAGTGGTACCTGCCTGCTGGCCCAGTGTGTCGAACGTGTCCACATCAGGGGCTGCCTACGGTGAGGTGATTCCCTGGGTGCCCTGGATTTTGTGGCCCAAAAGAGAAGGGGCCGTCGTGTGTCCATGGGTAAAATGGAGGGCACTGCGGAAGTGGCCGCTTAGGCTGGACCTCTCGTATTGGCTCGGTGTTTGTGACCCGTCCCCGTCAGAAGTTCCGGCCAGCCTTGCGGTGGCTGTGTCCATGGTGATTGGGAAAGAAGCCTTAGGCCCCGCACTCAGCCGTCACCTGGCCTACCTGGCCTCTTTAGCCTCATCTAGACCGCTGTGTGGATGAAAGAATGAATGTCGGCCAATGACCACATGTCCTCGTTGCCTTTGAAGGATTAGGCTCCTTGCCTGGGCAGAAGACAGCCAAGGTCAGCCTGAGCCTAGACACCTAGTGACCTGTGACACTGCAGGCAGTGACAGATGTTCATTTTCATGCTCATGTATCCGCAGGTGGCGGATTCAGAGTGGTCGGAGAAGAAGTGTAACTAGGGATGACACAGACACGAGGGCACGGGCCAAAGGTCAGGGAAAATAGCTGAGATTGTGGAGCTCTAGCGGAGCCAGGGTAGGGCCCAGGCCTCCCTCCTGTACGTGGCAAAGAGGTGATCCATATGCCGCCATGCACAGACTGTGGACTGCTGGGGCCCTGGACGCCCGGATTGCGGCCTTGTCTTCGGAGAAGTGACACACATGCACTGTGCCAGCGGAGGCTGTGGCCCAGCAGAGGACAAAATCTTGAAAATGGGGGCTTCAGTTGACTTTGCCTGTGCTCTCCTTTGGCTGAGTGCCATCGTGTGTTTCCTAGCAGGAGAAGGCATTCGTGGAGAGAGGCGGATTCCGTGTGTGCAGGCAAAGTGTGTGCTGAGATGATGAGTGGCTGGAGACCAGGGTGGACTCTTCAGACCCAGGATAGACGCCTGGCAGGTATGTGTCAATGTTTCTGCCCATGGCACTCAGCCGGGTATTTGCATAGAATGTTCTCCGAGGAATTAGTAGTCTCCGGAGAGGCTGCTGCATGTCAGCAAGCTTCACCTGGCCAGGTCCGCCCGTGATGTGGCTCCCCAATCAATGGCTACTCTCTAGACCTTCCAGATAGACTAGCAGATCTTCTCTGCCCATGGGCAACCAGTAGAGCCAGAGGCCTTCCCCCTTTGCTCTTTCGTCTCTAGGCCCTCTGTCAGGCACTCCAAGGTGTGAAGTGACAAGGGGGAGAAGGAAGAGATTTCAGAGAACGAACACATCCAGAGAGAGACAGAGAGAGGCAAGAGATGCTGAGTGGGGATGCCTTGCGTAGTGATATCCTGAGGAAAGTGGGAAAGAGGTACCTGGCCTGCTGTGCCAATGCCCTGAAGCAGTCCGCACCAGGGGCTCCCTTGTGCCTGCGTAGCCTCTCCCAGGGTGTGCTCAAATCCTGCGGCCACTAGGTGTCATAGGTCACACTGGAGGGCCCTGTGTCATCTGCCTGGCGGGCCGGATCTCTGCCATTGGCTCAAGTCTTGTCAGCAGGCCCATCACAAGCTCCGGCCACTCTTGCGGGGGGGGACTGTCTCTATGGTGATGGCAAAGGAGTCTTAGCCCCGCCCACCTGGCCTTGACTTCACCTACCTGGCCCGCTGACCCTCACTCAGACCTCTGTGTTGCTCCAAATGAATGTCCCCCAGTGCCCGGGTGTCAGCATCTGGGATAAAGGATTCGGGACCTTGCCTGGGGCAGAAGGCAGCCTAGGTCAGCGGGTACCTGGAAGTCTACTGCCTTGTGACACTGCTGCCAGTGACAAATGGTGACTCCCACACTCACATATCGCCTGGTGGCAGAATGATAGTGATGGGCGGAGAAACATCGCTCCGGAGCACACGTTCCGTGGGGCACCAGCCAAAGCAAAGGCCAGGGCCGGTAGTGGACGTCGTGGAGCTGAATGGCGAGCCAGTGAAGGGCCCAAGGGTCCCTCCTGTATGTGGCGAACAGGTCGTCCGTGTCCCCACGTCCATAAACCATGGGACTGCTGGGGCCCAGGCTGCCAGGATTTCGGCCTTGCCATCGGAGCCCGGCCACATACGCGGCCTTGCAGCGGAGGCGGGGACGTGTGGAAAGCCAAAATTTGGAAAAAGGCAGTGTTTCCTCGAGTTCCCTGGCATCGGCCTTTTTGAGCGGCTTGCTTTTTTTCCTGGTAGGAGAAGGCCCTGACGGAGAAAGGCAGTATTACGTGTGCAGGAAAGGTGTGTGCTGAGAGGGTGACGACGTTGAGACCATGTTGGGATCTTTAGTCCCAGGAGAGGCCCCTGGCGGGTGTGGGTCAGTGTTCTCTACCCATCCCACTTGGCGGGGGGAGGTTTTCACCATACACAGCAGCAGCGGAATTATTCATCGCCGGAGGGGTTGCATCTGCCCACAAGCTCCACCTGGCCAGGGTCCGCCCTTGCTGTATTGTCCATGTCAGTCAACAGAAGCTAAGACCTTCCAGAGAGACTACCTGCTCTTCTCTACCCACGGGGAAGCAGTACAGCCAGAAGCCTCCCCCATTCCATCTCTAGGCTCTCTCTCAGGCCCCTCATACTTGTGATGTGTCTCAGGGGTAGAAGGAAGAGATTTCTCCGAATGAACACATACACAGAGGGGCCATAGATGCTGAGGAAGGGCGCCTTGCCTACTGATATCCTAGCGTAAGTAGAAAAGTGGTACCTGCCTGCTGGCCCCGTGTGTCGAACGTGTCCACATCAGGGGCTGCCTACGGTGAGGTGATTCCCTGGGTGCCCTGGATTTTGTGGCCCAAAAGAGAAGGGGCCGTCGTGTGTCCATGGGTAAAATGGAGGGCACTGCGGAAGTGGCCGCTTAGGCTGGACCTCTCGTATTGGCTCGGTGTTTGTGACCCGTCCCCGTCAGAAGTTCCGGCCAGCCTTGCGGTGGCTGTGTCCATGGTGATTGGGAAAGAAGCCTTAGGCCCCGCACTCAGCCGTCACCTGGCCTACCTGGCCTCTTTAGCCTCATCTAGACCGCTGTGTGGATGAAAGAATGAATGTCGGCCAATGACCACATGTCCTCGTTGCCTTTGAAGGATTAGGCTCCTTGCCTGGGCAGAAGACAGCCAAGGTCAGCCTGAGCCTAGACACCTAGTGACCTGTGACACTGCAGGCAGCGACAGATGTTCATTTTCATGCTCATGTATCCGCAGGTGGCGGATTCAGAGTGGTCGGAGAAGAAGTGTAACTAGGGATGACACAGACACGAGGGCACGGGCCAAAGGTCAGGGAAAATAGCTGAGATCGTGGAGCTCTAGCGGAGCCAGTGTAGCGCCCAGGCCTCCCTCCTGTACGTGGCAAAGAGGTGATCCATATGCCGCCATGGGCAGACTCTGGACTGCTGGGGCCCTGGACGCCCGGATTGCGGCCTTGTCTTCGGAGAAGTGACACACATGCACTGTGCCAGTGGAGGCTGTGGCCCAGCAGAGGACAAAATCTTGAAAATGGGGGCTTCAGTTGACTTTGCCTGTGCTCTCCTTTGGCTGAGTGCCATCGTGTGTTTCCTAGCAGGTGAAGGCATTCGTGGAGAGAGGCGGATTCCGTGTGTGCAGGCAAAGTGTGTGCTGAGATGATGAGTGGCTGGAGACCAGGGTGGACTCTTCAGACCCAGGATAGACCCCTGGCAGGTATGTGTCAATGTTTCTGCCCATGGCACTCAGCCGGGTATTTGCATAGAATGTTCTCCGAGGAATTAGTAGTCTCCGGAGAGGCTGCTGCATGTCAGCAAGCTTCACCTGGCCACGTCCGCCCGTGATGTAGCTCCCCAATCAATGGCTACTCTCTAGACCTTCCAGATAGACTAGCAGATCTTCTCTGCCCATGGGCAACCAGTAGAGCCAGAGGCCTTCCCCCTTTGCTCTTTCGTCTCTAGGCCCTCTGTCAGGCACTCCAAGGTGTGAAGTGACAAGGGGGAGAAGGAAGAGATTTCAGAGAACGAACACATCCAGAGAGAGACAGAGAG
Organism: Loxodonta africana; assembly: GCF_030014295.1. Lineage (NCBI taxonomy): Eukaryota > Metazoa > Chordata > Mammalia > Proboscidea > Elephantidae > Loxodonta > Loxodonta africana. The sequence continues at coordinate 45,488 of NW_026975123.1, forward strand.
AGGCATGAGATGCTGAGTGGGGATGCCTTGCGTAGTGATATCCTGAGGAAAGTGGGAAAGAGGTACCTGGCCTGCTCTGCCAATGCCCTGAAGCAGTCCGCACCAGGGGCTCCCTTGTGCCTGCGTAGCCTCTCCCAGGGTGTGCTCAAATCCTGTGGCCACTAGGTGTCATAGGTCACACTGGAGGGCCCTGTGTCATCTGCCTGGGGGGCCGGATCTCTGCCATTGGCTCAAGTCTTGTCAGCAGGCCCATCACAAGCTCCGCCCACTCTTGCGTGGGGGGACTGTCTCTATGGTGATGGCAAAGGAGTCAGCCCCGCCCACCTGGCCTTGACTTCACCTACCTGGCCCGCTGACCCTCACTCAGACCTCTGTGTTGCTCCAAATGAATGTCCGCCAGTGCCCGGGTGTCAGCATCTGGGATAAAGGATTCGGGACCTTGCCTGGGGCAGAAGAGAGCCTAGGTCAGCGGGTACCTGGAAGTCTACTGCCTTGTGACACTGCTGCCAGTGACAAATGGTGACTCCCACACTCACATATCGCCTGGTGGCAGAATGATAGTGATGGGCGGAGAAACATCGCTCCGGAGCACACGTTCCGTGGGGCACCAGCCAAAGCAAAGGCCAGGGCCGGTAGTGGACGTCGTGGAGCTGAATGGCGAGCCAGTGAAGGGCCCAAGGGTCCCTCCTGTATGTGGCGAACAGGTCATCCGTGTCCCCACGTCCATAAACCATGGGACTGCTGGGGCCCAGGCTGCCAGGATTTCGGCCTTGCCTTCGGAGCCCGGCCACATACGCGGCCTTGCAGCGGAGGCGGGGACGTGTAGACAGCCAAAATTTGGAAAAAGGCAGTGTTTCCTCGAGTTCCCTGGCATCGGCCTTTTTGAGCGGCTTGCTTTTTTTCCTGGTAGGAGAGGGCCCTGACGGAGAAAGGCAGGATTACGTGTGCAGGAAAGGTGTGTGCTGAGAGGGTGACGACGTTGAGACCATGTTGGGATCTTTAGTCCCAGGAGAGGCCCCTGGCGGGTGTGGGTCAGTGTTCTCTACCCATCCCACTTGGCGGGGGGAGGTTTTCACCATACAAAGCAGCAGCGGAATTATCCGTCGCCGGAGGGGTTGCATCTGCCCACAAGCTCCACCTGGCCAGGGTCCGCCCCTGCTGTATTGTCCATGTCAGTCAACAGAAGCTAAGACCTTCCAGAGAGACTACCTGCTCTTCTCTACCCACGGGGAAGCAGTACAGCCAGAAGCCTCCCCCGTTCCATGTCTAGGCTCTCTCTCAGGCCCCTCATTCTTGTGATGTGTCTCAGGGGTAGAAGGAAGAGATTTCTCCAAATGAACACATACACAGAGGGGCCATAGATGCTGAGGAAGGGCGCCTTGCCTACTGATATCCTAGCGTAAGTGGAAAAGTGGTACCTGCCTGCTGGCCCCGTGTGTCGAACGTGTCCACATCAGGGGCTGCCTACTGTGAGGTGATTCCCTGGGTGCCCTGGATTTTGTGGCCCAAAAGAGAAGGGGCCGTCGTGTGTCCATGGGTAAAATGGAGGGCACTGCGGAAGTGGCCGCTTAGGCTGGACCTCTCCTATTGGCTCGGTGTTTGTGACCCGTCCCCGTCAGAAGTTCCGGCCAGCCTTGCGGTGGCTGTGTCCACGGTGATTGGGAAAGAAGCCTTAGGCCCCGCACTCAGCCGTCACCTGGCCTACCTGGCCTCTTTAGCCTCATCTAGACCGCTGTGTGGATGAAAGAATGAATGTCGGCCAATGACCACATGTCCTCGTTGCCTTTGAAGGATTAGGCTCCTTGCCTGGGCAGAAGACAGCCAAGGTCAGCCTGAGCCTAGACACCTAGTGACCTGTGACACTGCAGGCAGTGACAGATGTTCATTTTCATGCTCATGTATTCGCAGGTGGCGGATTCAGAGTGGTCGGAGAAGAAGTGTAACTAGGGATGACACAGACACGAGGGCACGGGCCAAAGGTCAGGGAAAATAGCTGAGATCGTGGAGCTCTAGCGGAGCCAGTGTAGGGCCCAGGCCTCCCTCCTGTACGTGGCAAAGAGGTGATCCATATGCCGCCATGCACAGACTCTGGACTGCTGGGGCCCTGGACGCCCGGATTGCGGCCTTGTCTTCGGAGAAGTGACACACATGCACTGTGCCAGCGGAGGCTGTGGCGCAGCAGAGGGCAAAATCTTGAAAATGGGGGTTTCAGTTGACTTTGCCTGTGCTCTCCTTTGGCTGAGTGCCATCGTGTGTTTCCTAGCAGGAGAAGGCATTCGTGGAGAGAGGCGGATTCCATGTGTGCAGGCAAAGTGTGTGCTGAGATGATGAGTGGCTGGAGACCAGGGTGGACTCTTCAGACCCAGGATAGACCCCTGGCAGGTATGTGTCAATGTTTTCTGCCCATGACACCCAGCCGGGTATTTGCATAGAATGTTCTCCGAGGAATTAGTAGTCTCCGGAGAGGCTGCTGCATGTCAGCAAGCTTCACCTGGCCAGGTCCGCCCGTGATGTAGCTCCCCAATCAATGGCTACTCTCTAGACCTTCCAGATAGACTAGCAGATCTTCTCTGCCCATGGGCAACCAGTAGAGCCAGAGGCCTTCCCCCTTTGCTCTTTCGTCTCTAGGCCCTCTGTCAGGCACTCCAAGGTGTGAAGTGACAAGGGGGAGAAGGAAGAGATTTCAGAGAACGAACACATCCAGAGAGAGACAGAGAGAGGCATGAGATGCTGAGTGGGGATGCCTTGCGTAGTGATATCCTGAGGAAAGTGGGAAAGAGGTACCTGGCCTGCTCTGCCAATGCCCTGAAGCGGTCTGCACCAGGTGCTCCCTTGTGCCTGCGTAGCCTTTCCCAGGGTGTGCTCAAATCCTGTGGCCACTAGGTGTCATAGGTCACACTGGAGGGCCCTGTGTCATCTGCCTGGCGGGCCGGATCTCTGCCATTGGCTCAAGTCTTGTCAGCAGGCCCATCACAAGCTCCGGCCTCTCTTGCGGGGGGGGACTGTCTCTATGGTGATGGCAAAGGAGTCTTAGCCCCGCCCACCTGGCCTTGACTTCACCTACCTGGCCCGCTGACCCTCACTCAGACCTCTGTGTTGCTCCAAATGAACGTCCGCCAGTGCCCGGGTGTCAGCATCTGGGATAAAGGATTCGGGACCTTGCCTGGGGCAGAAGGCAGCCTAGGTCAGCGGGTACCTGGAAGTCTACTGCCTTGTGACACTGCTGCCAGTGACAAATGGTGACTCCCACACTCACATATCGCCTGGTGGCAGAATGATAGTGATGGGTGGAGAAACATCGCTCCGGAGCACACGTTCCGTGGGGCACCAGCCAAAGCAAAGGCCAGGGCCAGTAGTGGACGTCGCGGAGCTGAATGGCGAGCCAGTGAAGGGCCCAAGGATTCCTCTTGTATGTGGGAAACATGTCATCCGGGTCCCCACGTCCATAAACCACTGGATTACTGGGGCCCGGGACGCCAGGTTTTCGGCCTTGCCTTCGCTGCCCGGCCACATAGGCAGCCTTCCACCGGAGGCGGGCATATGTAGGCAGCAAAAATGTGGAAAATGGCAGTGTCTCCTCGATTTCTCTGGCATCGGCCTTTTTGAGCGGCATGCTTTTTTCCTAGTAGGATGAGGCACCGACGGAGAAAGGCAGGATTATGTGTGCAGGAAAGGTGTGTGCTGAGAAGGTGACAAGGTTGAGACCAGGTTGGGATCTTTAGTCCCAGGAAAGGCCCCTGGCAGGTGTGGGTCAATGTTCTGTGCCCATCCCACTTGGCGTGGGGAGGTTTACACCATACAAAGCAGCAGCGGAATTATTCTTCCCCCAGAGGTTGCATGTGCCCACAAGCTCCGCCTGGCCAGGGTCCGCCCCTACCGTATTGCCCATGTCGATCAACAGAAGCTAAGAGCTTCCAGAGAGACTAACTGCTATTCTCTAGCCACGGGGAAGCGGTACAGCCAGAAGCCTCCCCTGTTTCATCTCCAGGTTCTCTCTCAGGCCCCTCATAGTTGTGATGTGTCTCAGGGGTAGAAAAAAGAGATTTCTTTAAAAGAACACACACAAAGAGGGGCCATAGATGCTGAGGAAGGGCGCCTTGCCTAGTGATATCCTAGCGTAAGTGGAAAAGAGGTACCTGCCTGCTGTCCCAGTATGTCGAACCTGTCCACATCAGGGGTTGCCTACTGTGAAGTTATTCCCTGGGTACCCTCGATTTTGTGGCCAAGGACAGAAGGGGCCGTTGTGTGTCCACGGGTAAAATGGAGGGCTCTGCGGAACCGGCCGGTTAGGCTGGACCTCTCCTATTGGCTCAGAGTTTGTGACCCGTCCCCGTCAGAAGTTCCGGCCAGCCTTGCGGTGGCTGTCTCCATGGTGATTGGGAAGGAAGCCTTAGGCCCCGCACTCAGCCTTCACCTGGCCCACCTGGCCTCTTTACCCTCATCTAGACCCCTGTGTAGATGAAAGAAAGGTTGTCGGCCAGTGAACACGTGTCCTTCATTTCCTTTGAAGGATTAAGCTCCTTGCCTGGGCAGAAGACAGCCAAGGTCAGCCTGAGCCTAGACACCTAGTGACCTGTGACACTGCAGACAGTGATAGATGTTGATGTCCACGCTCAGATATCCGCAGCTGGCGGATCGAGAGTGGTCAGAGGTGAAGTGTAACTACAGGTCACGCACTCACGAGGGCACGGGCCAAAGGTCGGGAAAAATAGGTGAGGTCGTGAAGCTCTAGCGGAGCCAGTCTAGGGCCGAGGCCTCCCTCCTGTACGTGGCAAAGAGGTGATCCGTATGCCGCCATGCGCAGCCTCTGGACTGCTGGGGCCCTGGATGCCCGGATTTCGGCCTTGTCTTCGGAGAAGTGACGCACATGCAGCGTGCCACCGGAGGCTGTGGCCTAGCAGAGGGCAAAATCTTGAAAATGGGGGCTTCAGTTGACTTTGCCTGTGCTCTCCTTTGGCTGAGTGCCATCGTGTGTTTCCTAGCAGGAGAAGGCATTCGTGGAGAGAGGCGGATTCCGTGTGTGCAGCCAAAGTGTGTGCTGAGATGATGAGTGGCTGGAGACCAGGGTGGACTCTTCAGACTCCGGATAGACCCCTGGCAGGTATGTGTCAATGTTTCTGCCTATGACACTCAGCCGGGTATTTGCATGGAATGTTCTCCGAGGAATTAGTAGTCTCCGGAGAGGCTGCTGCATGTCAGCAAGCTTCACCTGGCCACGTCCGCCCGTGATGTAGCTCCCCAATCAATGGCTACTCTCTAGACCTTCCAGATAGACTAGCAGATCTTCTCTGCCCATGGGCAACCAGTAGAGCCAGAGGCCTTCCCCCTTTGCTCTTTCGTCTCTAGGCCCTCTGTCAGGCACTCCAAGGTGTGAAGTGACAAGGGGGAGAAGGAAGAGATTTCAGAGAACGAACACATCCAGAGAGAGACAGAGAGAGGCATGAGATGCTGAGTGGGGATGCCTTGCGTAGTGATATCCTGAGGAAAGTGGGAAAGAGGTACCTGGCCTGCTCTGCCAATGCCCTGAAGCGGTCTGCACCAGGGGCTCCCTTGTGCCTGCGTAGCCTTTCCCAGGGTGTGCTCAAATCCTGTGGCCACTAGGTGTCATAGGTCACACTGGAGGGCCCTGTGTCATCTGCCTGGCGGGCCGGATCTCTGCCATTGGCTCAAGTCTTGTCAGCAGGCCCATCACAAGCTCTGCCCACTCTTGCGGGGGGGGGACTGTCTCTATGGTGATGGCAAAGGAGTCTTAGCCCCGCCCACCTGACCTTGACTTCACCTACCTGGCCCGCTGACCCTCACTCAGACCTCTGTGTTGCTCCAAATGAATGTCCGCCAGTGCCCGGGTGTCAGCATCTGGGATAAAGGATTCGGGACCTTGCCTGGGGCAGAAGGCAGCCTAGGTCAGCGGGTACCTGGAAGTCTACTGCCTTGTGACACTGCTGCCAGTGACAAATGGTGACTCCCACACTCACATATCGCCTGGTGGCAGAATGATAGTGATGGGCGGAGAAACATCGCTCCGGAGCACACGTTCCGTGGGGCACCAGCCAAAGCAAAGGCCAGGGCCAGTAGTGGACGTCGCGGAGCTGAATGGCGAGCCAGTGAAGGGCCCAAGGATTCCTCTTGTATGTGGGAAACATGTCATCCGGGTCCCCACGTCCATAAACCACTGGATTACTGGGGCCCGGGACGCCAGGTTTTCGGCCTTGCCTTCGCTGCCCGGCCACATAGGCAGCCTTCCACCGGAGGCGGGTATATGTAGGCAGCAAAAATGTGGAAAATGGCAGTGTCTCCTCGATTTCTCTGGCATCGGCCTTTTTGAGCGGCATGCTTTTTTCCTAGTAGGATGAGGCACCGACGGAGAAAGGCAGGATTATGTGTGCAGGAAAGGTGTGTGCTGAGAAGGTGACAAGGTTGAGACCAGGTTGGGATCTTTAGTCCCAGGAAAGGCCCCTGGCAGGTGTGGGTCAATGTTCTGTGCCCATCCCACTTGGCGTGGGGAGGTTTACACCATACAAAGCAGCAGCGGAATTATTCTTCCCCCAGAGGTTGCATGTGCCCACAAGCTCCGCCTGGCCAGGGTCCGCCCCTACCGTATTGCCCATGTCGATCAACAGAAGCTAAGAGCTTCCAGAGAGACTAACTGCTATTCTCTAGCCACGGGGAAGCGGTACAGCCAGAAGCCTCCCCTGTTTCATCTCCAGGTTCTCTCTCAGGCCCCTCATAGTTGTGATGTGTCTCAGGGGTAGAAAAAAGAGATTTCTTTAAAAGAACACACACAAAGAGGGGCCATAGATGCTGAGGAAGGGCGCCTTGCCTAGTGATATCCTAGCGTAAGTGGAAAAGAGGTACCTGCCTGCTGTCCCAGTATGTCGAACCTGTCCACATCAGGGGTTGCCTACTGTGAAGTTATTCCCTGGGTACCCTCGATTTTGTGGCCAAGGACAGAAGGGGCCGTTGTGTGTCCACGGGTAAAATGGAGGGCTCTGCGGAACCGGCCGGTTAGGCTGGACCTCTCCTATTGGCTCAGAGTTTGTGACCCGTCCCCGTCAGAAGTTCCGGCCAGCCTTGCGGTGGCTGTCTCCATGGTGATTGGGAAGGAAGCCTTAGGCCCCGCACTCAGCCTTCACCTGGCCCACCTGGCCTCTTTACCCTCATCTAGACCCCTGTGTAGATGAAAGAAAGGTTGTCGGCCAGTGAACACGTGTCCTTCATTTCCTTTGAAGGATTAAGCTCCTTGCCTGGGCAGAAGACAGCCAAGGTCAGCCTGAGCCTAGACACCTAGTGACCTGTGACACTGCAGACAGTGATAGATGTTGATGTCCACGCTCAGATATCCGCAGCTGGCGGATCGAGAGTGGTCAGAGGTGAAGTGTAACTACAGGTCACGCACTCACGAGGGCACGGGCCAAAGGTCGGGAAAAATAGCTGAGGTCGTGGAGCTCTAGCGGAGCCAGTCTAGGGCCGAGGCCTCCCTCCTGTACGTGGCAAAGAGGTGATCCGTATGCCGCCATGCGCAGCCTCTGGACTGCTGGGGCCCTGGATGCCCGGATTTCGGCCTTGTCTTCGGAGAAGTGACGCACATGCAGCGTGCCACCGGAGGCTGTGGCCTAGCAGAGGGCAAAATCTTGAAAATGGGGGCTTCAGTTGACTTTGCCTGTGCTCTCCTTTGGCTGAGTGCCATCGTGTGTTTCCTAGCAGGAGAAGGCATTCGTGGAGAGAGGCGGATTCCGTGTTTGCAGGCAAAGTGTGTGCTGAGATGATGAGTGGCTGGAGACCAGGGTGGACTCTTCAGACCCCGGATAGACCCCTGGCAGGTATGTGTCAATGTTTCTGCCTATGACACTCAGCCGGGTATTTGCATGGAATGTTCTCCGAGGAATTAGTAGTCTCCGGAGAGGCTGCTGCATGTCAGCAAGCTTCACCTGGCCACGTCCGCCCGTGATGTAACTCCCCAATCAATGGCTACTCTCTAGACCTTCCAGATAGACTAGCAGATCTTCTCTGCCCATGGGCAACCAGTAGAGCCAGAGGCCTTCCCCCTTTGCTCTTTCGTCTCTAGGCCCTCTGTCAGGCACTCCAAGGTGTGAAGTGACAAGGGGGAGAAGGAAGAGATTTCAGAGAACGAACACATCCAGAGAGAGACAGAGAGAGGCATGAGATGCTGAGTGGGGATGCCTTGCGTAGTGATATCCTGAGGAAAGTGGGAAAGAGGTACCTGGCCTGCTCTGCCAATGCCCTGAAGCGGTCTGCACCAGGGGCTCCCTTGTGCCTGCGTAGCCTTTCCCAGGGTGTGCTCAAATCCTGTGGCCACTAGGTGTCATAGGTCACACTGGAGGGCCCTGTGTCATCTGCCTGGCGGGCCGGATCTCTGCCATTGGCTCAAGTCTTGTCAGCAGGCCCATCACAAGCTCTGCCCACTCTTGCGGGGGGGGACTGTCTCTATGGTGATGGCAAAGGAGTCTTAGCCCCGCCCACCTGACCTTGACTTCACCTACCTGGCCCGCTGACCCTCACTCAGACCTCTGTGTTGCTCCAAATGAATGTCCGCCAGTGCCCGGGTGTCAGCATCTGGGATAAAGGATTCGGGACCTTGCCTGGGGCAGAAGGCAGCCTAGGTCAGCTGGTACCTGGAAGTCTACTGCCTTGTGAAACTGCTGCCAGTGACAAATGGTGACTCCCACACTCACATATCGCCTGGTGGCAGAATGATAGTGATGGGCGGAGAAACATCGCTCCGGAGCACACGTTCCGTGGGGCACCAGCCAAAGCAAAGGCCAGGGCCGGTAGTGGACGTCGTGGAGCTGAATGGCGAGCCAGTGAAGGGCCCAAGGGTCCCTCCTGTATGTGGCGAACAGGTCATCCGTGTCCCCACGTCCATAAACCATGGGACTGCTGGGGCCCAGGCTGCCAGGATTTCGGCCTTGCCATCGGAGCCCGGCCACATACGCGGCCTTGCAGCGGAGGCGGGGACATGTAGACAGCCAAAATTTGGAAAATGGCAGTGTTTCCTCGAGTTCCCTGGCATCGGCCTTTTTGAGCGGCTTGCTTTTTTTCCTGGTAGGAGAGGGCCCTGACGGAGAAAGGCAGGATTACGTGTGCAGGAAAGGTGTGTGCTGAGAGGGTGACGACGTTGAGACCATGTTGGGATCTTTAGTCCCAAGAGAGGCCCCTGGCGGGTGTGGGTCAGTGTTCTCTACCCATCCCACTTGGCGGGGGGAGGTTTTCACCATACAAAGCAGCAGCGGAATTATCCGTCGCCGGAGGGGTTGCATCTGCCCACAAGCTCCACCTGGCCAGGGTCCGCCCCTACTGTATTGTCCATGTCAGTCAACAGAAGCTAAGACCTTCCAGAGAGACTACCTGCTCTTCTCTACCCACGGGGAAGCAGTACAGCCAGAAGCCTCCCCCGTTCCATGTCTAGGCTCTCTCTCAGGCCCCTCATACTTGTGATGTGTCTCAGGGGTAGAAGGAAGAGATTTCTCCGAATGAACACATACACAGAGGGGCCATAGATGCTGAGGAAGGGCGCCTTGCCTACTGATATCCTAGCGTAAGTGGAAAAGTGGTACCTGCCTGCTGGTCCAGTGTGTCGAACGTGTCCACATCAGGGGCTGCCTACTGTGAGGTGATTCCCTGGGTGCCCTGGATTTTGTGGCCCAAAAGAGAAGGGGCCGTCGTGTGTCCATGGGTAAAATGGAGGGCATTGCGGAAGTGGCCGCTTAGGCTGGACCTCTCGTATTGGCTCGGTGTTTGTGACCCGTCCCCGTCAGAAGTTCCGGCCAGCCTTGCGGTGGCTGTCTCCATGGTGATTGGGAAAGAAGCCTTAGGCCCCGCACTCAGCCGTCACCTGGCCTACCTGGCCTCTTTAGCCTCATCTAGACCGCTGTGTGGATGAAAGAATGAATGTCGGCCAATGACCACATGTCCTCGTTGCCTTTGAAGGATTAGGCTCCTTGCCTGGGCAGAAGACAGCCAAGGTCAGCCTGAGCCTAGACACCTAGTGACCTGTGACACTGCAGGCAGTGACAGATGTTCATTTTCATGCTCATGTATCCGCAGGTGGCGGATTCAGAGTGGTCGGAGAAGAAGTGTAACTAGGGATGACACAGACACGAGGGCACGGGCCAAAGGTCAGGGAAAATAGCTGAGATCGTGGAGCTCTAGCGGAGCCAGTGTAGGGCCCAGGCCTCCCTCCTGTACGTGGCAAAGAGGTGATCCATATGCCGCCATGCACAGACTCTGGACTGCTGGGGCCCTGGACGCCCGGATTGCGGCCTTGTCTTCGGAGAAGTGACACACATGCACTGTGCCAGCGGAGGCTGTGGCGCAGCAGAGGGCAAAATCTTGAAAATGGGGGCTTCAGTTGACTTTGCCTGTGCTCTCCTTTGGCTGAGTGCCATCGTGTGTTTCCTAGCAGGAGAAGGCATTCGTGGAGAGAGGCGGATTCCATGTGTGCAGGCAAAGTGTGTGCTGAGATAATGAGTGGCTGGAGACCAGGGTGGACTCTTGAGACCCAGGATAGACCCCTGGCAGGTATGTGTCAATGTTTTCTGCCCATGGCACTCAGCCGGGTATTTGCATAGAATGTTCTCCGAGGAATTAGTAGTCTCCGGAGAGGCTGCTGCATGTCAGCAAGCTTCACCTGGCCAGGTCCGCCCGTGATGTAGCTCCCCAATCAATGGCTACTCTCTAGACCTTCCAGATAGACTAGCAGATCTTCTCTGCCCATGGGCAACCAGTAGAGCCAGAGGCCTTCCCCCTTTGCTCTTTCGTCTCTAGGCCCTCTGTCAGGCACTCCAAGGTGTGAAGTGACAAGGGGGAGAAGGAAGAGATTTCAGAGAACGAACACATCCAGAGAGAGACAGAGAGAGGCATGAGATGCTGAGTGGGGATGCCTTGCGTAGTGATATCCTGAGGAAAGTGGGAAAGAGGTACCTGGCCTGCTCTGCCAATGCCCTGAAGCAGTCCGCACCAGGGGCTCCCTTGTGCATGCGTAGCCTTTCCCAGGGTGTGCTCAAATCCTGTGGCCACTAGGTGTCATAGGTCACACTGGAGGGCCCTGTGTCATCTGCCTGGCGGGCCGGATCTCTGCCATTGGCTCAAGTCTTGTCAGCAGGCCCATCACAAGCTCCGCCCACTCTTGCGGGGGGGGACTGTCTCTATGGTGATGGCAAAGGAGTCTTAGCCCCGCCCACCTGGCCTTGACTTCACCTACCTGGTCCGCTGACCCTCACTCAGACCTCTGTGTTGCTCCAAATGAATGTCCGCCAGTGCCTGGGTGTCAGCATCTGGGATAAAGGATTCGGGACCTTGCCTGGGTCAGAAGGCAGCCTAGGTCAGCGGGTACCTGGAAGTCTACTGCCTTGTGACACTGCCTCCAGTGACAAATCGTGACTCCCACACTCACATATCGCCTGGTGGCAGAATGATAGTGATGGGCGGAGAAACATCGCTCCGGAGCACACGTTCCGTGGGGCACCAGCCAAAGCAAAGGCCAGGGCCAGTAGTGGACGTCGCGGAGCTGAATGGCGAGCCAGTGAAGGGCCCAAGGATTCCTCTTGTATGTGGGAAACATGTCATCCGGGTCCCCACGTCCATAAACCACTGGATTACTGGGGCCCGGGACGCCAGGTTTTCGGCCTTGCCTTCGCTGCCCGGCCACATAGGCAGCCTTCCACCGGAGGCGGGCATATGTAGGCAGCAAAAATGTGGAAAATGGCAGTGTCTCCTCGATTTCTCTGGCATCGGCCTTTTTGAGCGGCATGCTTTTTTCCTAGTAGGATGAGGCACCGACGGAGAAAGGCAGGATTATGTGTGCAGGAAAGGTGTGTGCTGAGAAGGTGACAAGGTTGAGACCAGGTTGGGATCTTTAGTCCCAGGAAAGGCCCCTGGCAGGTGTGGGTCAATGTTCTGTGCCCATCCCACTTGGCGTGGGGAGGTTTACACCATACAAAGCAGCAGCGGAATTATTCTTCCCCCAGAGGTTGCATGTGCCCACAAGCTCCGCCTGGCCAGGGTCCGCCCCTACCGTATTGCCCATGTCGATCAACAGAAGCTAAGAGCTTCCAGAGAGACTAACTGCTATTCTCTAGCCACGGGGAAGCGGTACAGCCAGAAGCCTCCCCTGTTTCATCTCCAGGTTCTCTCTCAGGCCCCTCATAGTTGTGATGTGTCTCAGGGGTAGAAAAAAGAGATTTCTTTAAAAGAACACACACAAAGAGGGGCCATAGATGCTGAGGAAGGGCGCCTTGCCTAGTGATATCCTAGCGTAAGTGGAAAAGAGGTACCTGCCTGCTGTCCCAGTATGTCGAACCTGTCCACATCAGGGGTTGCCTACTGTGAAGTTATTCCCTGGGTACCCTCGATTTTGTGGCCAAGGACAGAAGGGGCCGTTGTGTGTCCACGGGTAAAATGGAGGGCTCTGCGGAACCGGCCGGTTAGGCTGGACCTCTCCTATTGGCTCAGAGTTTGTGACCCGTCCCCGTCAGAAGTTCCGGCCAGCCTTGCGGTGGCTGTCTCCATGGTGATTGGGAAGGAAGCCTTAGGCCCCGCACTCAGCCTTCACCTGGCCCACCTGGCCTCTTTACCCTCATCTAGACCCCTGTGTAGATGAAAGAAAGGTTGTCGGCCAGTGAACACGTGTCCTTCATTTCCTTTGAAGGATTAAGCTCCTTGCCTGGGCAGAAGACAGCCAAGGTCAGCCTGAGCCTAGACACCTAGTGACCTGTGACACTGCAGACAGTGATAGATGTTGATGTCCACGCTCAGATATCCGCAGCTGGCGGATCGAGAGTGGTCAGAGGTGAAGTGTAACTACAGGTCACGCACTCACGAGGGCACGGGCCAAAGGTCGGGAAAAATAGCTGAGGTCGTGGAGCTCTAGCGGAGCCAGTCTAGGGCCGAGGCCTCCCTCCTGTACGTGGCAAAGAGGTGATCCGTATGCCGCCATGCGCAGCCTCTGGACTGCTGGGGCCCTGGATGCCCGGATTTCGGCCTTGTCTTCGGAGAAGTGACGCACATGCAGCGTGCCACCGGAGGCTGTGGCCTAGCAGAGGGCAAAATCTTGAAAATGGGGGCTTCAGTTGACTTTGCCTGTGCTCTCCTTTGGCTGAGTGACATCCTGTGTCTCCTAGCAGGAGAAGGCATTCGTGGAGAGAGGCGGATTCCCTGTGTGCAGAGAAAGTGTGTGCTGAGATGATGAGTAGCTGGAGACCGGGGTGGACTCTTCAGACCCAGGATAGGCCTCTGGCAGGTATGTGTCAATGTTTTCTGCCCTTTGCACTCAGCCAGGTATTTGCATACAATGTTACGAGAGGAATTAGTAGCCTCCGGAGAGGCTGCCACATGTCAGCAAGCTTCACCTGGCCAGGGTCCGCCGGTGACGTAGCTACCCCATCAGTCACTACTCTCTAGACCTTCCAGATAAACTACCAGATCTTGTCTACCCATGGGCAACCAGTAGAGCCAGAGGCCTTCCCCCTTTGCTCTTTGGTCTCTAGGCACTCTATCAGGCATTCCAAGCTGTGAAGTGACTCAGGGGGAGAAGGAAGAGATTTCAGAGAACGAAGACAAGCAGAGAGAGACAGAGAGAGGCAAGAGATGCTGAGTGGGGATGCCTTGCGTAGTGATATCCTCAGGAAAGTGGGAAAGAGGTACCTGGCCTGCTCTGCCAATGCCCTGAACCAGTCCGCACCAGGGGCTCCCGTGTGCCTGCGTAGGCTTTCCCAGGCTGTGCTCAAATCCTGTGGCCACTAGGTGTCATAGGTCATAATGGAGGGCCCTGTGTCATCTGCCTGGCGGGCCAGATCTCTGCCATTGGCTCAGTCTTGTCACCAGGCCCATCATAAGCTCCGCCTACTCTTCCGGTGGTGGGACTGTCTCCATGGTGATAGCAAAGGAGCCTTAGTCCCGCCCACCTGGCCTTGACTTCACCTAGCTGGCCTGCTGACCCTCACTCAGACCTCTGTGTTGATAAAAATTAATGTCGGCCAGTTCCCAGGTGTCAGCATCTGGGATAAAGGATTCGGGACCTTGCCGGGGGAGAAGGCAGCCTAGGTCAGCTGGTACCTGGAAGTCTAGTGACTCGTGACACTGCTGCCAGTGACAGACAAATGGTGACTCCCACACTCACATATCCCCTGGTGGCAGAATGATAGTGATGGGTGGAGAAACATCGCTCTGGAGCACTCGCGCAATGGGGCACCGGCCAAGGGCCAGGGCCAGTAGTGGACGTCGCGGAGCTGAATGGCGAGCCAGTGAAGGGCCCAAGGATTCCTCTTGTATGTGGGAAACATGTCATCCGGGTCCCCACGTCCATAAACCACTGGATTGCTGGGGCCCAGGATGCCAGGATTTCGGCCTTGCCTTCGCAGCCCGGCCACATAGGCAGCCTTCCACCGGAGGCGGGCATATGTAGGCAGCAAAAATGTGGAAAATGGCAGTGTCTCCTCGATTTCTCTGGCATCGGCCTTTTTGAGCGGCATGCTTTTTTCCTAGTAGGATGAGGCACCGACAGAGAAAGGCAGGATTATGTGTGCAGGAAAGGTATGTGCTGAGAAGGTGACAAGGTTGAGACCAGGTTGGGATCTTTAGTCCCAGGAAAGGCCCCTGGCAGGTGTGGGTCAATGTTCTGTGCCCATCCCACTTGGCGTGGGGAGGTTTACACCATACAAAGCAGCAGCGGAATTATTCTTCCCCCAGAGGTTGCATGTGCCCACAAGCTCCGCCTGGCCAGGGTCCGCCCCTACCGTATTGCCCATGTCGATCAACAGAAGCTAAGAGCTTCCAGAGAGACTAACTGCTATTCTCTAGCCACGGGGAAGCGGTACAGCCAGAAGCCTACCCCGTTCCATCTCTAGGCTCTCTCTCAGGCCCCTCATACTTGTGATGTGTCTCAGGGGTAGAAGGAAGAGATTTCTCCGAATGAACACATACACAGAGGGGCCATAGATGCTGAGGAAGGGCGCCTTGCCTACTGATATCCTAGCGTAAGTGGAAAAGTGGTACCTGCCTGCTGGCCCCGTGTGTCGAACGTGTCCACATCAGGGGCTGCCTACTGTGAGGTGATTCCCTGGGTGCCCTGGATTTTGTGGCCCAAAAGAGAAGGGGCCGTCGTGTGTCCATGGGTAAAATGGAGGGCACTGCGGAAGTGGCCGCTTAGGCTGGACCTCTCCTATTGGCTCGGTGTTTGTGACCCGTCCCCGTCAGAAGTTCCGGCCAGCCTTGCGGTGGCTGTCTCCATGGTGATTGGGAAAGAAGCCTTAGGCCCCGCACTCAGCCGTCACCTGGCCTACCTGGCCTCTTTAGCCTCATCTAGACCGCTGTGTGGATGAAAGAATGAATGTCGGCCAATGACCACATGTCCTCGTTGCCTTTGAAGGATTAGGCTCCTTGCCTGGGCAGAAGACAGCCAAGGTCAGCCTGAGCCTAGACACCTAGTGACCTGTGACACTGCAGGCAGTGACAGATGTTCATTTTCATGCTCATGTATCCGCAGGTGGCGGATTCAGAGTGGTCGGAGAAGAAGTGTAACTAGGGATGACACAGACACGAGGGCACGGGCCAAAGGTCAGGGAAAATAGCTGAGATCGTGGAGCTCTAGCGGAGCCAGTGTAGGGCCCAGGCCTCCCTCCTGTACGTGGCAAAGAGGTGATCCATATGCCGCCATGCGCAGACTCTGGACTGCTGGGGCCCTGGACGCCCGGATTGCGGCCTTGTCTTCGGAGAAGTGACACACATGCACTGTGCCAGCGGAGGCTGTGGCCCAGCAGAGGGCAAAATCTTGAAAATGGGGGCTTCAGTTGACTTTGCCTGTGCTCTCCTTTGGCTGAGTGCCATCGTGTGTTTCCTAGCAGGAGAAGGCATTCGTGGAGAGAGGCGGATTCCATGTGTGCAGGCAAAGTGTGTGCTGAGATGATGAGTGGCTGGAGACCAGGGTGGACTCTTGAGACCCAGGATAGACCCCTGGCAGGTATGTGTCAATGTTTTCTGCCCATGGCACTCAGCCGGGTATTTGCATAGAATGTTCTCCGCGGAATTAGTAGTCTCCGGAGAGGCTGCTGCATGTCAGCAAGCTTCACCTGGCCAGGTCCACCCGTGATGTAGCTCCCCAATCAATGGCTACTCTCTAGACCTTCCAGATAGACTAGCAGATCTTCTCTGCCCATGGGCAACCAGTAGAGCCAGAGGCCTTCCCCCTTTGCTCTTTCGTCTCTAGGCCCTCTGTCAGGCACTCCAAGGTGTGAAGTGACAAGGGGGAGAAGGAAGAGATTTCAGAGAACGAACACATCCAGAGAGAGACAGAGAGAGGCAAGAGATGCTGAGTGGGGATGCCTTGCGTAGTGATATCCTAAGGAAAGTGGGAAAGAGGTACCTGGCCTGCTCTGCCAATGCCCTGAAGCAGTCCGCACCAGGGGCTCCCTTGTGCCTGCGTAGCCTTTCCCAGGGTGTGCTCAAATCCTGTGGCCACTAGGTGTCATAGGTCACACTGGAGGGCCCTGTGTCATCTGCCTGGCAGGCCGGATCTCTGCCATTGGCTCAAGTCTTGTCAGCAGGCCCATCACAAGCTCCGGCCACTCTTGCGGGGGGGGACTGTCTCTATGGTGATGGCAAAGGAGTCTTAGCCCCGCCCACCTGGCCTTGACTTCACCTACCTGGCCCGCTGACCCTCACTCAGACCTCTGTGTTGCTCCAAATGAATGTCCCCCAGTGCCCGGGTGTCAGCATCTGGGATAAAGGATTCGGGACCTTGCCTGGGGCAGAAGGCAGCCTAGGTCAGCGGGTACCTGGAAGTCTACTGCCTTGTGACACTGCTGCCAGTGACAAATGGTGACTCCCACACTCACATATCGCCTGGTGGCAGAATGATAGTGATGGGCGGAGAAACATCGCTCCGGAGCACACGTTCCGTGGGGCACCAGCCAAAGCAAAGGCCAGGGCCGGTAGTGGACGTCGTGGAGCTGAATGGCGAGCCAGTGAAGGGCCCAAGGGTCCCTCCTGTATGTGGCGAACAGGTCATCCGTGTCCCCACGTCCATAAACCATGGGACTGCTGGGGCCCAGGCTGCCAGGATTTCGGCCTTGCCTTCGGAGCCCGGCCACATACGCGGCCTTGCAGCGGAGGCTGGGACATGTAGACAGCCAAAATTTGGAAAATGGCAGTGTTTCCTCGAGTTCCCGGGCATCGGCCTTTTTGAGCGGCTTGCTTTTTCTCCTGGTCGGAGAGGGCCCTGACGGAGAAAGGCAGGATTACGTGTGCAGGAAAGGTGTGTGCTGAGAGGGTGACGACGTTGAGACCATGTTGGGATCTTTAGTCCCAGGAGAGGCCCCTGGCGGGTGTGGGTCAGTGTTGTCTACCCATCCCACTTGGCGGGGGGAGGTTTTCACCATACAAAGCAGCAGCGGAATTATTCGTCGCCGGAGGGGTTGCATCTGCCCACAAGCTCCACCTGGCCAGGGTCCGCCCCTACTGTATTGTCCATGTCAGTCAACAGAAGCTAAGACCTTCCAGAGAGACTACCTGCTCTTCTCTACCCACGGGGAAGCAGTACAGCCAGAAGCCTCCCCCGTTCCATGTCTAGGCTCTCTCTCAGGCCCCTCATACTTGTGATGTGTCTCAGGGGTAGAAGGAAGAGATTTCTCCGAATGAACACATACACAGAGGGGCCATAGATGCTGAGGAAGGGCGCCTTGCCTACTGATATCCTAGCGTAAGTGGAAAAGTGGTACCTGCCTGCTGGCCCCGTGTGTCGAACGTGTCCACATCAGGGGCTGCCTACTGTGAGGTGATTCCCTGGGTGCCCTGGATTTTGTGGCCCAAAAGAGAAGGGGCCGTCGTGTGTCCATGGGTAAAATGGAGGGCACTGCGGAAGTGGCCGCTTAGGCTGGACCTCTCCTATTGGCTCGGTGTTTGTGACCCGTCCCCGTCAGAAGTTCCGGCCAGCCTTGCGGTGGCTGTGTCCACGGTGATTGGGAAAGAAGCCTTAGGCCCCGCACTCAGCCGTCACCTGGCCTACCTGGCCTCTTTAGCCTCATCTAGACCGCTGTGTGGATGAAAGAATGAATGTCGGCCAATGACCACATGTCCTCGTTGCCTTTGAAGGATTAGGCTCCTTGCCTGGGCAGAAGACAGCCAAGGTCAGCCTGAGCCTAGACACCTAGTGACCTGTGACACTGCAGGCAGTGACAGATGTTCATTTTCATGCTCATGTATCCGCAGGTGGCGGATTCAGAGTGGTCGGAGAAGAAGTGTAACTAGGGATGACACAGACACGAGGGCACGGGCCAAAGGTCAGGGAAAATAGCTGAGATCGTGGAGCTCTAGCGGAGCCAGTGTAGGGCCCAGGCCTCCCTCCTGTACGTGGCAAAGAGGTGATCCATATGCCGCCATGCACAGACTCTGGACTGCTGGGGCCCTGGACGCCCGGATTGCGGCCTTGTCTTCGGAGAAGTGACACACATGCACTGTGCCAGCGGAGGCTGTGGCGCAGCAGAGGGCAAAATCTTGAAAATGGGGGTTTCAGTTGACTTTGCCTGTGCTCTCCTTTGGCTGAGTGCCATCGTGTGTTTCCTAGCAGGAGAAGGCATTCGTGGAGAGAGGCGGATTCCATGTGTGCAGGCAAAGTGTGTGCTGAGATGATGAGTGGCTGGAGACCAGGGTGGACTCTTCAGACCCAGGATAGACCCCTGGCAGGTATGTGTCAATGTTTTCTGCCCATGGCACCCAGCCGGGTATTTGCATAGAATGTTCTCCGAGGAATTAGTAGTCTCCGGAGAGGCTGCTGCATGTCAGCAAGCTTCACCTGGCCAGGTCCGCCCGTGATGTAGCTCCCCAATCAATGGCTACTCTCTAGACCTTCCAGATAGACTAGCAGATCTTCTCTGCCCATGGGCAACCAGTAGAGTCAGAGGCCTTCCCCCTTTGCTCTTTCGTCTCTAGGCCCTCTGTCAGGCACTCCAAGGTGTGAAGTGACAAGGGGGAGAAGGAAGAGATTTCAGAGAACGAACGCATCCAGAGAGAGACAGAGAGAGGCATGAGATGCTGAGTGGGGATGCCTTGCGTAGTGATATCCTGAGGAAAGTGGGAAAGAGGTACCTGGCCTGCTCTGCCAATGCCCTGAAGCGATCTGCACCAGGGGCTCCCTTGTGCCTGCGTAGCCTTTCCCAGGGTGTGCTCAAATCCTGTGGCCACTAGGTGTCATAGGTCACACTGGAGGGCCCTGTGTCATCTGCCTGGCGGGCCGGATCTCTGCCATTGGCTCAAGTCTTGTCAGCAGGCCCATCACAAGCTCTGCCCACTCTTACGGGGGGGGACTGTCTCTATGGTGATGGCAAAGGAGTCTTAGCCCCGCCCACCTGGCCTTGACTTCACCTACCTGGCCCGCTGACCCTCACTCAGACCTCTGTGTTGCTCCAAATGAATGTCCGCCAGTGCCCGGGTGTCAGCATCTGGGATAAAGGATTCGGGACCTTGCCTGGGGCAGAAGGCAGCCTAGGTCAGCGGGTACCTGGAAGTCTACTGCCTTGTGACACTGCTGCCAGTGACAAATGGTGACTCCCACACTCACATATCGCCTGGTGGCAGAATGATAGTGATGGGTGGAGAAACATCGCTCCGGAGCACACGTTCCGTGGGGCACCAGCCAAAGCAAAGGCCAGGGCCGGTAGTGGACGTCGTGGAGCTGAATGGCGAGCCAGTGAAGGGCCCAAGGGTCCCTCCTGTATGTGGCGAACAGGTCATCCGTGTCCCCACGTCCATAAACCATGGGACTGCTGGGGCCCAGGCTGCCAGGATTTCGGCCTTGCCTTCGGAGCCCGGCCACATACGCGGCCTTGCAGCAGAGGCGGGGACATGTAGACAGCCAAAATTTGGAAAAAGGCAGTGTTTCCTCGAGTTCCCTGGCATCGGCCTTTTAGAGCGGCTTGCTTTTTTTCCTGGTAGGATAGGGTCCTGACGGAGAAAGGCAGGATTACGTGTGCAGGAAAGGTGTGTGCTGAGAGGGTGACGACGTTGAGACCATGTTGGGATCTTTAGTCCCAGGAGAGGCCCCTGGCGGGTGTGGGTCAGTGTTCTCTACCCATCCCACTTGGCGGGGGGAGGTTTTCACCATACAAAGCAGCAGCGGAATTATCCGTCGCCGGAGGGGTTGCATCTGCCCACAAGCTCCACCTGGCCAGGGTCCGCCCCTGCTGTATTGTCCATGTCAGTCAACAGAAGCTAAGACCTTCCAGAGAGACTACCTGCTCTTCTCTACCCACGGGGAAGCAGTACAGCCAGAAGCCTCCCCCGTTCCATGTCTAGGCTCTCTCTCAGGCCCCTCATACTTGTGATGTGTCTCAGGGGTAGAAGGAAGAGATTTCTCCGAATGAACACATACACAGAGGGGCCATAGATGCTGAGGAAGGGCGCCTTGCCTACTGATATCCTAGCGTAAGTGGAAAAGTGGTACCTACCTGCTGGCCCCGTGTGTCGAACGTGTCCACATCAGGGGCTGCCTACTGTGAGGTGATTCCCTGGGTGCCCTGGATTTTGTGGCCCAAAAGAGAAGGGGCCGTCGTGTGTCCATGGGTAAAATGGAGGGCACTGCGGAAGTGGCCGCTTAGGCTGGACCTCTCCTATTGGCTCGGTGTTTGTGACCCGTCCCCGTCAGAAGTTCCGGCCAGCCTTGCGGTGGCTGTCTCCATGGTGATTGGGAAAGAAGCCTTAGGCCCCGCACTCAGCCGTCACCTGGCCTACCTGGCCTCTTTAGCCTCATCTAGACCGCTGTGTGGATGAAAGAATGAATGTCGGCCAATGACCACATGTCCTCGTTGCCTTTGAAGGATTAGGCTCCTTGCCTGGGCAGAAGACAGCCAAGGTCAGCCTGAGCCTAGACACCTAGTGACCTGTGACACTGCAGGCAGTGACAGATGTTCATTTTCATGCTCATGTATCCGCAGGTGGCGGATTCAGAGTGGTCGGAGAAGAAGTGTAACTAGGGATGACACAGACACGAGGGCACGGGCCAAAGGTCAGGGAAAATAGCTGAGATCGTGGAGCTCTAGCGGAGCCAGTGTAGGGCCCAGGCCTCCCTCCTGTACGTGGCAAAGAGGTGATCCATATGCCGCCATGCACAGACTCTGGACTGCTGGGGCCCTGGACGCCCGGATTGCGGCCTTGTCTTCGGAGAAGTGACACACATGCACTGTGCCAGCGGAGGCTGTGGCGCAGCAGAGGGCAAAATCTTGAAAATGGGGGCTTCAGTTGACTTTGCCTGTGCTCTCCTTTGGCTGAGTGCCATCGTGTGTTTCCTAGCAGGAGAAGGCATTCGTGGAGAGAGGCGGATTCCATGTGTGCAGGCAAAGTGTGTGCTGAGATGATGAGTGGCTGGAGACCAGGGTGGACTCTTCAGACCCAGGATAGACCCCTGGCAGGTATGTGTCAATGTTTTCTGCCCATGGCACTCAGCCGGGTATTTGCATAGAATGTTCTCCGAGGAATTAGTAGTCTCCGGAGAGGCTGCTGCATGTCAGCAAGCTTCACCTGGCCAGGTCCGCCCGTGATGTAGCTCCCCAATCAATGGCTACTCTCTAGACCTTCCAGATAGACTAGCAGATCTTCTCTGCCCATGGGCAACCAGTAGAGTCAGAGGCCTTCCCCCTTTGCTCTTTCGTCTCTAGGCCCTCTGTCAGGCACTCCAAGGTGTGAAGTGACAAGGGGGAGAAGGAAGAGATTTCAGAGAACGAACACATCCAGAGAGAGACAGAGAGAGGCATGAGATGCTGAGTGGGGATGCCTTGCGTAGTGATATCCTGAGGAAAGTGGGAAAGAGGTACCTGGCCTGCTCTGCCAATGCCCTGAAGCGGTCTGCACCAGGGGCTCCCTTGTGCCTGCGTAGCCTTTCCCAGGGTGTGCTCAAATCCTGTGGCCACTAGCTGTCATAGGTCACACTGGAGGGCCCTGTGTCATCTGCCTGGCGGGCCGGATCTCTGCCATTGGCTCAAGTCTTGTCAGCAGGCCCATCACAAGCTCTGCCCACTCTTGCGGGGGGGGACTGTCTCTATGGTGATGGCAAAGGAGTCTTAGCCCCGCCCACCTGGCCTTGACTTCACCTACCTGGCCCGCTGACCCTCACTCAGACCTCTGTGTTGCTCCAAATGAATGTCCGCCAGTGCCCGGGTGTCAGCATCTGGGATAAAGGATTCGGGACCTTGCCTGGGGCAGAAGGCAGCCTAGGTCAGCGGGTACCTGGAAGTCTACTGCCTTGTGACACTGCCTCCAGTGACAAATGGTGACTCCCACACTCACATATCGCCTGGTGGCAGAATGATAGTGATGGGCGGAGAAACATCGCTCCGGAGCACACGTTCCGTGGGGCACCAGCCAAAGCAAAGGCCAGGGCCAGTAGTGGACGTCGCGGAGCTGAATGGCGAGCCAGTGAAGGGCCCAAGGATTCCTCTTGTATGTGGGAAACATGTCATCCGGGTCCCCACGTCCATAAACCACTGGATTACTGGGGCCCGGGACGCCAGGTTTTCGGCCTTGCCTTCGCTGCCCGGCCACAT
The DNA here is from genome assembly GCF_030014295.1 of Loxodonta africana. Taxonomy (NCBI): domain Eukaryota; kingdom Metazoa; phylum Chordata; class Mammalia; order Proboscidea; family Elephantidae; genus Loxodonta; species Loxodonta africana. Next base: position 68,035 of record NW_026975123.1, read on the forward strand.
AGGCAGCCTTCCACCGGAGGCGGGGATATGTAGGCAGCAAAAATGTGGAAAATGGCAGTGTCTCCTCGATTTCTCTGGCATCGGCCTTTTTGAGCGGCATGCTTTTTTCCTAGTAGGATGAGGCACCGACGGAGAAAGGCAGGATTATGTGTGCAGGAAAGGTGTGTGCTGAGAAGGTGACAAGGTTGAGACCAGGTTGGGATCTTTAGTCCCAGGAAAGGCCCCTGGCAGGTGTGGGTCAATGTTCTGTGCCCATCCCACTTGGCGTGGGGAGGTTTACACCATACAAAGCAGCAGCGGAATTATTCTTCCCCCAGAGGTTGCATGTGCCCACAAGCTCCGCCTGGCCAGGGTCCGCCCCTACCGTATTGCCCATGTCGATCAACAGAAGCTAAGAGCTTCCAGAGAGACTAACTGCTATTCTCTAGCCACGGGGAAGCGGTACAGCCAGAAGCCTCCCCTGTTTCATCTCCAGGTTCTCTCTCAGGCCCCTCATAGTTGTGATGTGTCTCAGGGGTAGAAAAAAGAGATTTCTTTAAAAGAACACACACAAAGAGGGGCCATAGATGCTGAGGAAGGGCGCCTTGCCTAGTGATATCCTAGCGTAAGTGGAAAAGAGGTACCTGCCTGCTGTCCCAGTATGTCGAACCTGTCCACATCAGGGGTTGCCTACTGTGAAGTTATTCCCTGGGTACCCTCGATTTTGTGGCCAAGGACAGAAGGGGCCGTTGTGTGTCCACGGGTAAAATGGAGGGCTCTGCGGAACCGGCCGGTTAGGCTGGACCTCTCCTATTGGCTCAGAGTTTGTGACCCGTCCCCGTCAGAAGTTCCGGCCAGCCTTGCGGTGGCTGTCTCCATGGTGATTGGGAAGGAAGCCTTAGGCCCCGCACTCAGCCTTCACCTGGCCCACCTGGCCTCTTTACCCTCATCTAGACCCCTGTGTAGATGAAAGAAAGGTTGTCGGCCAGTGAACACGTGTCCTTCATTTCCTTTGAAGGATTAAGCTCCTTGCCTGGGCAGAAGACAGCCAAGGTCAGCCTGAGCCTAGACACCTAGTGACCTGTGACACTGCAGACAGTGATAGATGTTGATGTCCACGCTCAGATATCCGCAGCTGGCGGATCGAGAGTGGTCAGAGGTGAAGTGTAACTACAGGTCACGCACTCACGAGGGCACGGGCCAAAGGTCGGGAAAAATAGGTGAGGTCGTGGAGCTCTAGCGGAGCCAGTCTAGGGCCGAGGCCTCCCTCCTGTACGTGGCAAAGAGGTGATCCGTATGCCGCCATGCGCAGCCTCTGGACTGCTGGGGCCCTGGATGCCCGGATTTCGGCCTTGTCTTCGGAGAAGTGACGCACATGCAGCGTGCCACCGGAGGCTGTGGCCTAGCAGAGGGCAAAATCTTGAAAATGGGGGCTTCAGTTGACTTTGCCTGTGCTCTCCTTTGGCTGAGTGCCATCGTGTGTTTCCTAGCAGGAGAAGGCATTCGTGGAGAGAGGCGGATTCCGTGTGTGCAGGCAAAGTGTGTGCTGAGATGATGAGTGGCTGGAGACCAGGGTGGACTCTTCAGACCCCGGATAGACCCTGTCAATGTTTCTGCCTATGACACTCAGCCGGGTATTTGCATGGAATGTTCTCCGAGGAATTAGTAGTCTCCGGAGAGGCTGCTGCATGTCAGCAAGCTTCACCTGGCCAGGTCCGCCCGTGATGTAGCTCCCCAATCAATGGCTACTCTCTAGACCTTCCAGATAGACTAGCAGATCTTCTCTGCCCATGGGCAACCAGTAGAGCCAGAGGCCTTCCCCCTTTGCTCTTTCGTCTCTAGGCCCTCTGTCAGGCACTCCAAGGTGTGAAGTGACAAGGGGGAGAAGGAAGAGATTTCAGAGAACGAACACATCCAGAGAGAGACAGAGAGAGGCATGAGATGCTGAGTGGGGATGCCTTGCGTAGTGATATCCTGAGGAAAGTGGGAAAGAGGTACCTGGCCTGCTCTGCCAATGCCCTGAAGCGGTCTGCACCAGGGGCTCCCTTGTGCCTGCGTAGCCTTTCCCAGGGTGTGCTCAAATCCTGTGGCCACTAGGTGTCATAGGTCACACTGGAGGGCCCTGTGTCATCTGCCTGGCGGGCCGGATCTCTGCCATTGGCTCAAGTCTTGTCAGCAGGCCCATCACAAGCTCTGCCCACTCTTGCGGGGGGGGACTGTCTCTATGGTGATGGCAAAGGAGTCTTAGCCCCGCCCACCTGGCCTTGACTTCACCTACCTGGCCCGCTGACCCTCACTCAGACCTCTGTGTTGCTCCAAATGAATGTCCGCCAGTGCCCGGGTGTCAGCATCTGGGATAAAGGTTTCGGGACCTTGCCTGGGGCAGAAGGCAGCCTAGGTCAGCGGGTACCTGGAAGTCTACTGCCTTGTGACACTGCTGCCAGTGACAAATGGTGACTCCCACACTCACATATCGCCTGGTGGCAGAATGATAGTGATGGGCGGAGAAACATCGCTCCGGAGCACACGTTCCGTGGGGCACCAGCCAAAGCAAAGGCCAGGGCCGGTAGTGGACGTCGTGGAGCTGAATGGCGAGCCAGTGAAGGGCCCAAGGGTCCCTCCTGTATGTGGCGAACAGGTCATCCGTGTCCCCACGTCCATAAACCATGGGACTGCTGGGGCCCAGGCTGCCAGGATTTCGGCCTTGCCATCGGAGCCCGGCCACATACGCGGCCTTGCAGCGGAGGCGGGGACATGTAGACAGCCAAAATTTGGAAACTGGCAGTGTTTCCTCGATTTCCCTGGCATCGGCCTTTTTGAGCGGCTTGCTTTTTTTCCTGGTAGGAGAGGGCCCTGACGGAGAAAGGCAGGATTACGTGTGCAGGAAAGGTGTGTGCTGAGAGGGTGACGACGTTGAGACCATGTTGGGATCTTTAGTCCCAAGAGAGGCCCCTGGCGGGTGTGGGTCAGTGTTCTCTACCCATCCCACTTGGCGGGGGGAGGTTTTCACCATACAAAGCAGCAGCGGAATTATCCGTCGCCGGAGGGGTTGCATCTGCCCACAAGCTCCACCTGGCCAGGGTCCGTCCCTGCTGTATTGTCCATGTCAGTCAACAGAAGCTAAGACCTTCCAGAGAGACTACCTGCTCTTCTCTACCCACGGGGAAGCAGTACAGCCAGAAGCCTCCCCCGTTCCATGTCTAGGCTCTCTCTCAGGCCCCTGATACTTGTGATGTGTCTCAGGGGTAGAAGGAAGAGATTTCTCCGAATGAACACATACACAGAGGGGCCATAGATGCTGAGGAAGGGCGCCTTGCCTACTGATATCCTAGCGTAAGTGGAAAAGTGGTACCTGCCTGCTGGCCCCGTGTGTCGAACGTGTCCACATCAGGGGCTGCCTACTGTGAGGTGATTCCCTGGGTGCCCTGGATTTTGTGGCCCAAAAGAGAAGGGGCCGTCGTGTGTCCATGGGTAAAATGGAGGGCATTGCGGAAGTGGCCGCTTAGGCTGGACCTCTCCTATTGGCTCGGTGTTTGTGACCCGTCCCCGTCAGAAGTTCCGGCCAGCCTTGCGGTGGCTGTCTCCATGGTGATTGGGAAAGAAGCCTTAGGCCCCGCACTCAGCCGTCACCTGGCCTACCTGGCCTCTTTAGCCTCATCTAGACCGCTGTGTGGATGAAAGAATGAATGTCGGCCAATGACCACATGTCCTCGTTGCCTTTGAAGGATTAGGCTCCTTGCCTGGGCAGAAGACAGCCAAGGTCAGCCTGAGCCTAGACACCTAGTGACCTGTGACACTGCAGGCAGTGACAGATGTTCATTTTCATGCTCATGTATCCGCAGGTGGCGGATTCAGAGTGGTCGGAGAAGAAGTGTAACTAGGGATGACACAGACACGAGGGCACGGGCCAAAGGTCAGGGAAAATAGCTGAGATCGTGGAGCTCTAGCGGAGCCAGTGTAGGGCCCAGGCCTCCCTCCTGTACGTGGCAAAAAGGTGATCCATATGCCGCCATGCACAGACTCTGGACTGCTGGGGCCCTGGACGCCCGGATTGCGGCCTTGTCTTCGGAGAAGTGACACACATGCACTGTGCCAGCGGAGGCTGTGGCGCAGCAGAGGGCAAAATCTTGAAAATGGGGGCTTCAGTTGACTTTGCCTGTGCTCTCCTTTGGCTGAGTGCCATCGTGTGTTTCCTAGCAGGAGAAGGCATTCGTGGAGAGAGGCGGATTCCATGTGTGCAGGCAAAGTGTGTGCTGAGATGATGAGTGGCTGGAGACCAGGGTGGACTCTTCAGACCCAGGATAGACCCCTGGCAGGTATGTGTCAATGTTTTCTGCCCATGGCACTCAGCCGGGTATTTGCATAGAATGTTCTCCGAGGAATTAGTAGTCTCCGGAGAGGCTGCTGCATGTCAGCAAGCTTCACCTGGCCAGGTCCGCCCGTGATGTAGCTCCCCAATCAATGGCTACTCTCTAGACCTTCCAGATAGACTAGCAGATCTTCTCTGCCCATGGGCAACCAGTAGAGTCAGAGGCCTTCCCCCTTTGCTCTTTCGTCTCTAGGCCCTCTGTCAGGCACTCCAAGGTGTGAAGTGACAAGGGGGAGAAGGAAGAGATTTCAGAGAACGAACACATCCAGAGAGAGACAGAGAGAGGCATGAGATGCTGAGTGGGGATGCCTTGCGTAGTGATATCCTGAGGAAAGTGGGAAAGAGGTACCTGGCCTGCTCTGCCAATGCCCTGAAGCGGTCTGCACCAGGGGCTCCCTTGTGCCTGCGTAGCCTTTCCCAGGGTGTGCTCAAATCCTGTGGCCACTAGCTGTCATAGGTCACACTGGAGGGCCCTGTGTCATCTGCCTGGCGGGCCGGATCTCTGCCATTGGCTCAAGTCTTGTCAGCAGGCCCATCACAAGCTCTGCCCACTCTTACGGGGGGGGACTGTCTCTATGGTGATGGCAAAGGAGTCTTAGCCCCGCCCACCTGGCCTTGACTTCACCTACCTGGCCCGCTGACCCTCACTCAGACCTCTGTGTTGCTCCAAATGAATGTCCGCCAGTGCCCGGGTGTCAGCATCTGGGATAAAGGATTCGGGACCTTGCCTGGGGCAGAAGGCAGCCTAGGTCAGCGGGTACCTGGAAGTCTACTGCCTTGTGACACTGCCTCCAGTGACAAATGGTGACTCCCACACTCACATATCGCCTGGTGGCAGAATGATAGTGATGGGCGGAGAAACATCGCTCCGGAGCACACGTTCCGTGGGGCACCAGCCAAAGCAAAGGCCAGGGCCAGTAGTGGACGTCGCGGAGCTGAATGGCGAGCCAGTGAAGGGCCCAAGGATTCCTCTTGTATGTAGGAAACATGTCATCCGGGTCCCCACGTCCATAAACCACTGGATTACTGGGGCCCGGGACGCCAGGTTTTCGGCCTTGCCTTCGCTGCCCGGCCACATAGGCAGCCTTCCACCGGAGGCGGGGATATGTAGGCAGCAAAAATGTGGAAAATGGCAGTGTCTCCTCGATTTCTCTGGCATCGGCCTTTTTGAGCGGCATGCTTTTTTCCTAGTAGGATGAGGCACCGACGGAGAAAGGCAGGATTATGTGTGCAGGAAAGGTGTGTGCTGAGAAGGTGACAAGGTTGAGACCAGGTTGGGATCTTTAGTCCCAGGAAAGGCCCCTGGCAGGTGTGGGTCAATGTTCTGTGCCCATCCCACTTGGCGTGGGGAGGTTTACACCATACAAAGCAGCAGCGGAATTATTCTTCCCCCAGAGGTTGCATGTGCCCACAAGCTCCGCCTGGCCAGGGTCCGCCCCTACCGTATTGCCCATGTCGATCAACAGAAGCTAAGAGCTTCCAGAGAGACTAACTGCTATTCTCTAGCCACGGGGAAGCGGTACAGCCAGAAGCCTCCCCTGTTTCATCTCCAGGTTCTCTCTCAGGCCCCTCATAGTTGTGATGTGTCTCAGGGGTAGAAAAAAGAGATTTCTTTAAAAGAACACACACAAAGAGGGGCCATAGATGCTGAGGAAGGGCGCCTTGCCTAGTGATATCCTAGCGTAAGTGGAAAAGAGGTACCTGCCTGCTGTCCCAGTATGTCGAACCTGTCCACATCAGGGGTTGCCTACTGTGAAGTTATTCCCTGGGTACCCTCGATTTTGTGGCCAAGGACAGAAGGGGCCGTTGTGTGTCCACGGGTAAAATGGAGGGCTCTGCGGAACCGGCCGGTTAGGCTGGACCTCTCCTATTGGCTCAGAGTTTGTGACCCGTCCCCGTCAGAAGTTCCGGCCAGCCTTGCGGTGGCTGTCTCCATGGTGATTGGGAAGGAAGCCTTAGGCCCCGCACTCAGCCTTCACCTGGCCCACCTGGCCTCTTTACCCTCATCTAGACCCCTGTGTAGATGAAAGAAAGGTTGTCGGCCAGTGAACACGTGTCCTTCATTTCCTTTGAAGGATTAAGCTCCTTGCCTGGGCAGAAGACAGCCAAGGTCAGCCTGAGCCTAGACACCTAGTGACCTGTGACACTGCAGACAGTGATAGATGTTGATGTCCACGCTCAGATATCCGCAGCTGGCGGATCGAGAGTGGTCAGAGGTGAAGTGTAACTACAGGTCACGCACTCACGAGGGCACGGGCCAAAGGTCGGGAAAAATAGGTGAGGTCGTGAAGCTCTAGCGGAGCCAGTCTAGGGCCGAGGCCTCCCTCCTGTACGTGGCAAAGAGGTGATCCATATGCCGCCATGCGCAGCCTCTGGACTGCGGGGGCCCTGGATGCCCGGATTTCGGCCTTGTCTTCGGAGAAGTGACGCACATGCAGCGTGCCACCGGAGGCTGTGGCCTAGCAGAGGGCAAAATCTTGAAAATGGGGGCTTCAGTTGACTTTGCCTGTGCTCTCCTTTGGCTGAGTGCCATCGTGTGTTTCCTAGCAGGAGAAGGCATTCGTGGAGAGAGGCGGATTCCGTGTGTGCAGGCAAAGTGTGTGCTGAGATGATGAGTGGCTGGAGACCAGGGTGGACTCTTCAGACCCCGGATAGACCCTGTCAATGTTTCTGCCTATGACACTCAGCCGGGTATTTGCATGGAATGTTCTCCGAGGAATTAGTAGTCTCCGGAGAGGCTGCTGCATGTCAGCAAGCTTCACCTGGCCAGGTCCGCCCGTGATGTAGCTCCCCAATCAATGGCTACTCTCTAGACCTTCCAGATAGACTAGCAGATCTTCTCTGCCCATGGGCAACCAGTAGAGCCAGAGGCCTTCCCCCTTTGCTCTTTCGTCTCTAGGCCCTCTGTCAGGCACTCCAAGGTGTGAAGTGACAAGGGGGAGAAGGAAAAGATTTCAGAGAACGAACACATCCAGAGAGAGACAGAGAGAGGCATGAGATGCTGAGTGTGGATGCCTTGCGTAGTGATATCCTGAGGAAAGTGGGAAAGAGGTACCTGGCCTGCTCTGCCAATGCCCTGAAGCGGTCTGCACCAGGGGCTCCCTTGTGCCTGCGTAGCCTTTCCCAGGGTGTGCTCAAATCCTGTGGCCACTAGGTGTCATAGGTCACACTGGAGGGCCCTGTGTCATCTGCCTGGCGGGCCGGATCTCTGCCATTGGCTCAAGTCTTGTCAGCAGGCCCATCACAAGCTCTGCCCACTCTTGCGGGGGGGGACTGTCTCTATGGTGATGGCAAAGGAGTCTTAGCCCCGCCCACCTGGCCTTGACTTCACCTACCTGGCCCGCTGACCCTCACTCAGACCTCTGTGTTGCTCCAAATGAATGTCCGCCAGTGCCCGGGTGTCAGCATCTGGGATAAAGGATTCGGGACCTTGCCTGGGGCAGAAGGCAGCCTAGGTCAGCGGGTACCTGGAAGTCTACTGCCTTGTGACACTGCTGCCAGTGACAAATGGTGACTCCCACACTCACATATCGCCTGGTGGCAGAATGATAGTGATGGGCGGAGAAACATCGCTCCGGAGCACACGTTCCGTGGGGCACCAGCCAAAGCAAAGGCCAGGGCCGGTAGTGGACGTCGTGGAGCTGAATGGCGAGTCAGTGAAGGGCCCAAGGGTCCCTCCTGTATGTGGCGAACAGGTCATCCGTGTCCCCACGTCCATAAACCATGGGACTGCTGGGGCCCAGGCTGCCAGGATTTCGGCCTTGCCATCGGAGCCCGGCCACATACGCGGCCTTGCAGCGGAGGCGGGGACGTGTAGAAAGCCAAAATTTGGAAGAAGGCAGTGTTTCCTCGAGTTCCCTGGCATCGGCCTTTTTGAGCGGCTTGCTTTTTTTCCTGGTAGGAGAGGGCCCTGACGGAGAAAGGCAGGATTACGTGTGCAGGAAAGGTGTGTGCTGAGAGGGTGACGACGTTGAGACCATGTTGGGATCTTTAGTCCCAGGAGAGGCCCCTGGCGGGTGTGGGTCAGTGTTCTCTACCCATCCCACTTGGCGGGGGGAGGTTTTCACCATACAAAGCAGCAGCGGAATTATTCATCGCCGGAGGGGTTGCATCTGCCCACAAGCTCCACCTGGCCAGGGTCCGCCCTTGCTGTATTGTCCATGTCAGTCAACAGAAGCTAAGACCTTCCAGAGAGACTACCTGCTCTTCTCTACCCACGGGGAAGCAGTACAGACAGAAGCCTCCCCCATTCCATCTCTAGGCTCTCTCTCAGGCCCCTCATACTTGTGATGTGTCTCAGGGGTAGAAGGAAGAGATTTCTCCGAATGAACACATACACAGAGGGGCCATAGATGCTGAGGAAGGGCGCCTTGCCTACTGATATCCTAGCGTAAGTGGAAAAGTGGTACCTGCCTGCTGGCCCCGTGTGTCGAACGTGTCCACATCAGGGGCTGCCTACGGTGAGGTGATTCCCTGGGTGCCCTGGATTTTGTGGCCCAAAAGAGAAGGGGCCGTCGTGTGTCCATGGGTAAAATGGAGGGCACTGCGGAAGTGGCCGCTTAGGCTGGACCTCTCCTATTGGCTCGGTGTTTGTGACCCGTCCCCGTCAGAAGTTCCGGCCAGCCTTGCGGTGGCTGTCTCCACGGTGATTGGGAAAGAAGCCTTAGGCCCCGCACTCAGCCGTCACCTGGCCTACCTGGCCTCTTTAGCCTCATCTAGACCGCTGTGTGGATGAAAGAATGAATGTCGGCCAATGACCACATGTCCTCGTTGCCTTTGAAGGATTAGGCTCCTTGCCTGGGCAGAAGACAGCCAAGGTCAGCCTGAGCCTAGACACCTAGTGACCTGTGACACTGCAGGCAGCGACAGATGTTCATTTTCATGCTCATGTATCCGCAGGTGGCGGATTCAGAGTGGTCGGAGAAGAAGTGTAACTAGGGATGACACAGACACGAGGGCACGGGCCAAAGGTCAGGGAAAATAGCTGAGATCGTGGAGCTCTAGCGGAGCCAGTGTAGCGCCCAGGCCTCCCTCCTGTACGTGGCAAAGAGGTGATCCATATGCCGCCATGGGCAGACTCTGGACTGCTGGGGCCCTGGACGCCCGGATTGCGGCCTTGTCTTCGGAGAAGTGACACACATGCACTGTGCCAGCGGAGGCTGTGGCCCAGCAGAGGACAAAATCTTGAAAATGGGGGCTTCAGTTGACTTTGCCTGTGCTCTCCTTTGGCTGAGTGCCATCGTGTGTTTCCTAGCAGGTGAAGGCATTCGTGGAGAGAGGCGGATTCCGTGTGTGCAGGCAAAGTGTGTGCTGAGATGATGAGTGGCTGGAGACCAGGGTGGACTCTTCAGACCCAGGATAGACCCCTGGCAGGTATGTGTCAATGATTTCTGCCCATGGCACCCAGCCGGGTATTTGTATAGAATGTTCTCCGAGGAATTAGTAGTCTCCGGAGAGGCTGCTGCATGTCAGCAAGCTTCACCTGGCCAGGTCCGCCCGTGATGTAGCTCCCCAATCAATGGCTACTCTCTAGACCTTCCAGATAGACTAGAAGATCTTCTCTGCCCATGGGCAACCAGTAGAGTCAGAGGCCTTCCCCCTTTGCTCTTTCGTCTCTAGGCCCTCTGTCAGGCACTCCAAGGTGTGAAGTGACAAGGCGGAGAAGGAAGAGATTTCAGAGAACGAACGCATCCAGAGAGAGACAGAGAGAGGCATGAGATGCTGAGTGGGGATGCCTTGCGTAGTGATATCCTGAGGAAAGTGGGAAAGAGGTACCTGGCCTGCTCTGCCAATGCCCTGAAGCGGTCTGCACCAGGGGCTCCCTTGTGCCTGCGTAGCCTGTCCCAGGGTGTGCTCAAATCCTGTGGCCACTAGGTGTCATTGGTCACAATGGAGGGCCCTGTGTCATCTGCCTGGCGGGCCGGATCTCTGCCATTGGCTCAAGTCTTGTCAGCAGGCCCATCACAAGCTCCGCCCACTCTTACGGGGGGGGACTGTCTCTATGGTGATGGCAAAGGAGTCTTAGCCCCGCCCACCTGGCCTTGACTTCACCTACCTGGCCCGCTGACCCTCACTCAGACCTCTGTGTTGCTCCAAATGAATGTCCGCCAGTGCCCGGGTGTCAGCATCTGGGATAAAGGATTCGGGACCTTGCCTGGGGCAGAAGGCAGCCTAGGTCAGCGGGTACCTGGAAGTCTACTGCCTTGTGACACTGCTGCCAGTGACAAATGGTGACTCCCACACTCACATATCGCCTGGTGGCAGAATGATAGTGATGGGTGGAGAAACATCGCTCCGGAGCACACGTTCCGTGGGGCACCAGCCAAAGCAAAGGCCAGGGCCGGTAGTGGACGTCGTGGAGCTGAATGGCGAGCCAGTGAAGGGCCCAAGGGTCCCTCCTGTATGTGGCGAACAGGTCATCCGTGTCCCCACGTCCATAAACCATGGGACTGCTGGGGCCCAGGCTGCCAGGATTTCGGCCTTGCCTTCGGAGCCCGGCCACATACGCGGCCTTGCAGCAGAGGCGGGGACATGTAGACAGCCAAAATTTGGAAAAAGGCAGTGTTTCCTCGAGTTCCCTGGCATCGGCCTTTTAGAGCGGCTTGCTTTTTTTCCTGGTAGGATAGGGTCCTGACGGAGAAAGGCAGGATTACGTGTGCAGGAAAGGTGTGTGCTGAGAGGGTGACGACGTTGAGACCATGTTGGGATCTTTAGTCCCAGGAGAGGCCCCTGGCGGGTGTGGGTCAGTGTTCTCTACCCATCCCACTTGGCGGGGGGAGGTTTTCACCATACAAAGCAGCAGCGGAATTATCCGTCGCCGGAGGGGTTGCATCTGCCCACAAGCTCCACCTGGCCAGGGTCCGCCCCTGCTGTATTGTCCATGTCAGTCAACAGAAGCTAAGACCTTCCAGAGAGACTACCTGCTCTTCTCTACCCACGGGGAAGCAGTACAGCCAGAAGCCTCCCCCGTTCCATGTCTAGGCTCTCTCTCAGGCCCCTCATACTTGTGATGTGTCTCAGGGGTAGAAGGAAGAGATTTCTCCGAATGAACACATACACAGAGGGGCCATAGATGCTGAGGAAGGGCGCCTTGCCTACTGATATCCTAGCGTAAGTGGAAAAGTGGTACCTGCCTGCTGGCCCCGTGTGTCGAACGTGTCCACATCAGGGGCTGCCTACTGTGAGGTGATTCCCTGGGTGCCCTGGATTTTGTGGCCCAAAAGAGAAGGGGCCGTCGTGTGTCCATGGGTAAAATGGAGGGCACTGCGGAAGTGGCCGCTTAGGCTGGACCTCTCGTATTGGCTCGGTGTTTGTGACCCGTCCCCGTCAGAAGTTCCGGCCAGCCTTGCGGTGGCTGTCTCCATGGTGATTGGGAAAGAAGCCTTAGGCCCCGCACTCAGCCGTCACCTGGCCTACCTGGCCTCTTTAGCCTCATCTAGACCGCTGTGTGGATGAAAGAATGAATGTCGGCCAATGACCACATGTCCTCGTTGCCTTTGAAGGATTAGGCTCCTTGCCTGGGCAGAAGACAGCCAAGGTCAGCCTGAGCCTAGACACCTAGTGACCTGTGACACTGCAGGCAGTGACAGATGTTCATTTTCATGCTCATGTATCCGCAGGTGGCGGATTCAGAGTGGTCGGAGAAGAAGTGTAACTAGGGATGACACAGACACGAGGGCACGGGCCAAAGGTCAGGGAAAATAGCTGAGATCGTGGAGCTCTAGCGGAGCCAGTGTAGGGCCCAGGCCTCCCTCCTGTACGTGGCAAAGAGGTGATCCATATGCCGCCATGCACAGACTCTGGACTGCTGGGGCCCTGGACGCCCGGATTGCGGCCTTGTCTTCGGAGAAGTGACACACATGCACTGTGCCAGCGGAGGCTGTGGCGCAGCAGAGGGCAAAATCTTGAAAATGGGGGCTTCAGTTGACTTTGCCTGTGCTCTCCTTTGGCTGAGTGCCATCGTGTGTTTCCTAGCAGGAGAAGGCATTCGTGGAGAGAGGCGGATTCCATGTGTGCAGGCAAAGTGTGTGCTGAGATGATGAGTGGCTGGAGACCAGGGTGGACTCTTCAGACCCAGGATAGACCCCTGGCAGGTATGTGTCAATGTTTTCTGCCCATGGCACTCAGCCGGGTATTTGCATAGAATGTTCTCCGAGGAATTAGTAGTCTCCGGAGAGGCTGCTGCATGTCAGCAAGCTTCACCTGGCCAGGTCCGCCCGTGATGTAGCTCCCCAATCAATGGCTACTCTCTAGACCTTCCAGATAGACTAGCAGATCTTCTCTGCCCATGGGCAACCAGTAGAGCCAGAGGCCTTCCCCCTTTGCTCTTTCGTCTCTAGGCCCTCTGTCAGGCACTCCAAGGTGTGAAGTGACAAGGGGGAGAAGGAAGAGATTTCAGAGAACGAACACATCCAGAGAGAGACAGAGAGAGGCATGAGATGCTGAGTGGGGATGCCTTGCGTAGTGATATCCTGAGGAAAGTGGGAAAGAGGTACCTGGCCTGCTCTGCCAATGCCCTGAAGCGGTCTGCACCAGGGGCTCCCTTGTGCCTGCGTAGCCTTTCCCAGGGTGTGCTCAAATCCTGTGGCCACTAGGTGTCATAGGTCACACTGGAGGGCCCTGTGTCATCTGCCTGGCGGGCCGGATCTCTGCCATTGGCTCAAGTCTTGTCAGCAGGCCCATCACAAGCTCTGCCCACTCTTGCGGGGGGGGACTGTCTCTATGGTGATGGCAAAGGAGTCTTAGCCCCGCCCACCTGGCCTTGACTTCACCTACCTGGCCCGCTGACCCTCACTCAGACCTCTGTGTTGCTCCAAATGAATGTCCGCCAGTGCCCGGGTGTCAGCATCTGGGATAAAGGATTCGGGACCTTGCCTGGGGCAGAAGGCAGCCTAGGTCAGCGGGTACCTGGAAGTCTACTGCCTTGTGACACTGCCTCCAGTGACAAATGGTGACTCCCACACTCACATATCGCCTGGTGGCAGAATGATAGTGATGGGCGGAGAAACATCGCTCCGGAGCACACGTTCCGTGGGGCACCAGCCAAAGCAAAGGCCAGGGCCAGTAGTGGACGTCGCGGAGCTGAATGGCGAGCCAGTGAAGGGCCCAAGGATTCCTCTTGTATGTGGGAAACATGTCATCCGGGTCCCCACGTCCATAAACCACTGGATTACTGGGGCCCGGGACGCCAGGTTTTCGGCCTTGCCTTCGCTGCCCGGCCACATAGGCAGCCTTCCACCGGAGGCGGGGATATGTAGGCAGCAAAAATGTGGAAAATGGCAGTGTCTCCTCGATTTCTCTGGCATCGGCCTTTTTGAGCGGCATGCTTTTTTCCTAGTAGGATGAGGCACCGACGGAGAAAGGCAGGATTATGTGTGCAGGAAAGGTGTGTGCTGAGAAGGTGACAAGGTTGAGACCAGGTTGGGATCTTTAGTCCCAGGAAAGGCCCCTGGCAGGTGTGGGTCAATGTTCTGTGCCCATCCCACTTGGCGTGGGGAGGTTTACACCATACAAAGCAGCAGCGGAATTATTCTTCCCCCAGAGGTTGCATGTGCCCACAAGCTCCGCCTGGCCAGGGTCCGCCCCTACCGTATTGCCCATGTCGATCAACAGAAGCTAAGAGCTTCCAGAGAGACTAACTGCTATTCTCTAGCCACGGGGAAGCGGTACAGCCAGAAGCCTCCCCTGTTTCATCTCCAGGTTCTCTCTCAGGCCCCTCATAGTTGTGATGTGTCTCAGGGGTAGAAAAAAGAGATTTCTTTAAAAGAACACACACAAAGAGGGGCCATAGATGCTGAGGAAGGGCGCCTTGCCTAGTGATATCCTAGCGTAAGTGGAAAAGAGGTACCTGCCTGCTGTCCCAGTATGTCGAACCTGTCCACATCAGGGGTTGCCTACTGTGAAGTTATTCCCTGGGTACCCTCGATTTTGTGGCCAAGGACAGAAGGGGCCGTTGTGTGTCCACGGGTAAAATGGAGGGCTCTGCGGAACCGGCCGGTTAGGCTGGACCTCTCCTATTGGCTCAGAGTTTGTGACCCGTCCCCGTCAGAAGTTCCGGCCAGCCTTGCGGTGGCTGTCTCCATGGTGATTGGGAAGGAAGCCTTAGGCCCCGCACTCAGCCTTCACCTGGCCCACCTGGCCTCTTTACCCTCATCTAGACCCCTGTGTAGATGAAAGAAAGGTTGTCGGCCAGTGAACACGTGTCCTTCATTTCCTTTGAAGGATTAAGCTCCTTGCCTGGGCAGAAGACAGCCAAGGTCAGCCTGAGCCTAGACACCTAGTGACCTGTGACACTGCAGACAGTGATAGATGTTGATGTCCACGCTCAGATATCCGCAGCTGGCGGATCGAGAGTGGTCAGAGGTGAAGTGTAACTACAGGTCACGCACTCACGAGGGCACGGGCCAAAGGTCGGGAAAAATAGCTGAGGTCGTGGAGCTCTAGCGGAGCCAGTCTAGGGCCGAGGCCTCCCTCCTGTACGTGGCAAAGAGGTGATCCGTATGCCGCCATGCGCAGCCTCTGGACTGCTGGGGCCCTGGATGCCCGGATTTCGGCCTTGTCTTCGGAGAAGTGACGCACATGCAGCGTGCCACCGGAGGCTGTGGCCTAGCAGAGGGCAAAATCTTGAAAATGGGGGCTTCAGTTGACTTTGCCTGTGCTCTCCTTTGGCTGAGTGCCATCGTGTGTTTCCTAGCAGGAGAAGGCATTCGTGGAGAGAGGCGGATTCCGTGTGTGCAGGCAAAGTGTGTGCTGAGATGATGAGTGGCTGGAGACCAGGGTGGACTCTTCAGACCCCGGATAGACCCTGTCAATGTTTCTGCCTATGACACTCAGCCGGGTATTTGCATGGAATGTTCTCCGAGGAATTAGTAGTCTCCGGAGAGGCTGCTGCATGTCAGCAAGCTTCACCTGGCCAGGTCCGCCCGTGATGTAGCTCCCCAATCAATGGCTACTCTCTAGACCTTCCAGATAGACTAGCAGATCTTCTCTGCCCATGGGCAACCAGTAGAGCCAGAGGCCTTCCCCCTTTGCTCTTTCGTCTCTAGGCCCTCTGTCAGGCACTCCAAGGTGTGAAGTGACAAGGGGGAGAAGGAAGAGATTTCAGAGAACGAACACATCCAGAGAGAGACAGAGAGAGGCATGAGATGCTGAGTGGGGATGCCTTGCGTAGTGATATCCTGAGGAAAGTGGGAAAGAGGTACCTGGCCTGCTCTGCCAATGCCCTGAAGCGGTCTGCACCAGGGGCTCCCTTGTGCCTGCGTAGCCTTTCCCAGGGTGTGCTCAAATCCTGTGGCCACTAGGTGTCATAGGTCACACTGGAGGGCCCTGTGTCATCTGCCTGGCGGGCCGGATCTCTGCCATTGGCTCAAGTCTTGTCAGCAGGCCCATCACAAGCTCTGCCCACTCTTGCGGGGGGGGACTGTCTCTATGGTGATGGCAAAGGAGTCTTAGCCCCGCCCACCTGGCCTTGACTTCACCTACCTGGCCCGCTGACCCTCACTCAGACCTCTGTGTTGCTCCAAATGAATGTCCGCCAGTGCCCGGGTGTCAGCATCTGGGATAAAGGATTCGGGACCTTGCCTGGGGCAGAAGGCAGCCTAGGTCAGCGGGTACCTGGAAGTCTACTGCCTTGTGACACTGCCTCCAGTGACAAATGGTGACTCCCACACTCACATATCGCCTGGTGGCAGAATGATAGTGATGGGCGGAGAAACATCGCTCCGGAGCACACGTTCCGTGGGGCACCAGCCAAAGCAAAGGCCAGGGCCAGTAGTGGACGTCGCGGAGCTGAATGGCGAGCCAGTGAAGGGCCCAAGGATTCCTCTTGTATGTGGGAAACATGTCATCCGGGTCCCCACGTCCATAAACCACTGGATTACTGGGGCCCGGGACGCCAGGTTTTCGGCCTTGCCTTCGCTGCCCGGCCACATAGGCAGCCTTCCACCGGAGGCGGGGATATGTAGGCAGCAAAAATGTGGAAAATGGCAGTGTCTCCTCGATTTCTCTGGCATCGGCCTTTTTGAGCGGCATGCTTTTTTCCTAGTAGGATGAGGCACCGACGGAGAAAGGCAGGATTATGTGTGCAGGAAAGGTGTGTGCTGAGAAGGTGACAAGGTTGAGACCAGGTTGGGATCTTTAGTCCCAGGAAAGGCCCCTGGCAGGTGTGGGTCAATGTTCTGTGCCCATCCCACTTGGCGTGGGGAGGTTTACACCATACAAAACAGCAGCGGAATTATTCTTCCCCCAGAGGTTGCATGTGCCCACAAGCTCCGCCTGGCCAGGGTCCGCCCCTACCGTATTGCCCATGTCGATCAACAGAAGCTAAGAGCTTCCAGAGAGACTAACTGCTATTCTCTAGCCACGGGGAAGCGGTACAGCCAGAAGCCTCCCCTGTTTCATCTCCAGGTTCTCTCTCAGGCCCCTCATAGTTGTGATGTGTCTCAGGGGTAGAAAAAAGAGATTTCTTTAAAAGAACACACACAAAGAGGGGCCATAGATGCTGAGGAAGGGCGCCTTGCCTAGTGATATCCTAGCGTAAGTGGAAAAGAGGTACCTGCCTGCTGTCCCAGTATGTCGAACCTGTCCACATCAGGGGTTGCCTACTGTGAAGTTATTCCCTGGGTACCCTCGATTTTGTGGCCAAGGACAGAAGGGGCCGTTGTGTGTCCACGGGTAAAATGGAGGGCTCTGCGGAACCGGCCGGTTAGGCTGGACCTCTCCTATTGGCTCAGAGTTTGTGACCCGTCCCCGTCAGAAGTTCCGGCCAGCCTTGCGGTGGCTGTCTCCATGGTGATTGGGAAGGAAGCCTTAGGCCCCGCACTCAGCCTTCACCTGGCCCACCTGGCCTCTTTACCCTCATCTAGACCCCTGTGTAGATGAAAGAAAGGTTGTCGGCCAGTGAACACGTGTCCTTCATTTCCTTTGAAGGATTAAGCTCCTTGCCTGGGCAGAAGACAGCCAAGGTCAGCCTGAGCCTAGACACCTAGTGACCTGTGACACTGCAGACAGTGATAGATGTTGATGTCCACGCTCAGATATCCGCAGCTGGCGGATCGAGAGTGGTCAGAGGTGAAGTGTAACTACAGGTCACGCACTCACGAGGGCACGGGCCAAAGGTCGGGAAAAATAGCTGAGGTCGTGGAGCTCTAGCGGAGCCAGTCTAGGGCCGAGGCCTCCCTCCTGTACGTGGCAAAGAGGTGATCCGTATGCCGCCATGCGCAGCCTCTGGACTGCTGGGGCCCTGGATGCCCGGATTTCGGCCTTGTCTTCGGAGAAGTGACGCACATGCAGCGTGCCACCGGAGGCTGTGGCCTAGCAGAGGGCAAAATCTTGAAAATGGGGGCTTCAGTTGACTTTGCCTGTGCTCTCCTTTGGCTGAGTGCCATCGTGTGTTTCCTAGCAGGAGAAGGCATTCGTGGAGAGAGGCGGATTCCGTGTGTGCAGGCAAAGTGTGTGCTGAGATGATGAGTGGCTGGAGACCAGGGTGGACTCTTCAGACCCCGGATAGACCCTGTCAATGTTTCTGCCTATGACACTCAGCCGGGTATTTGCATGGAATGTTCTCCGAGGAATTAGTAGTCTCCGGAGAGGCTGCTGCATGTCAGCAAGCTTCACCTGGCCAGGTCCGCCCGTGATGTAGCTCCCCAATCAATGGCTACTCTCTAGACCTTCCAGATAGACTAGCAGATCTTCTCTGCCCATGGGCAACCAGTAGAGCCAGAGGCCTTCCCCCTTTGCTCTTTCGTCTCTAGGCCCTCTGTCAGGCACTCCAAGGTGTGAAGTGACAAGGGGGAGAAGGAAGAGATTTCAGAGAACGAACACATCCAGAGAGAGACAGAGAGAGGCATGAGATGCTGAGTGGGGATGCCTTGCGTAGTGATATCCTGAGGAAAGTGGGAAAGAGGTACCTGGCCTGCTCTGCCAATGCCCTGAAGCGGTCTGCACCAGGGGCTCCCTTGTGCCTGCGTAGCCTTTCCCAGGGTGTGCTCAAATCCTGTGGCCACTAGGTGTCATAGGTCACACTGGAGGGCCCTGTGTCATCTGCCTGGCGGGCCGGATCTCTGCCATTGGCTCAAGTCTTGTCAGCAGGCCCATCACAAGCTCTGCCCACTCTTGCGGGGGGGGACTGTCTCTATGGTGATGGCAAAGGAGTCTTAGCCCCGCCCACCTGGCCTTGACATCACCTACCTGGCCCGCTGACCCTCACTCAGACCTCTGTGTTGCTCCAAATGAATGTCCGCCAGTGCCCGGGTGTCAGCATCTGGGATAAAGGTTTCGGGACCTTGCCTGGGGCAGAAGGCAGCCTAGGTCAGCGGGTACCTGGAAGTCTACTGCCTTGTGACACTGCTGCCAGTGACAAATGGTGACTCCCACACTCACATATCGCCTGGTGGCAGAATGATAGTGATGGGCGGAGAAACTTCGCTCCGGAGCACACGTTCCGTGGGGCACCAGCCAAAGCAAAGGCCAGGGCCGGTAGTGGACGTCGTGGAGCTGAATGGCGAGCCAGTGAAGGGCCCAAGGGTCCCTCCTGTATGTGGCGAACAGGTCATCCGTGTCCCCACGTCCATAAACCATGGGACTGCTGGGGCCCAGGCTGCCAGGATTTCGGCCTTGCCATCGGAGCCCGGCCACATACGCGGCCTTGCAGCGGAGGCGGGGACATGTAGACAGCCAAAATTTGGAAAATGGCAGTGTTTCCTCGAGTTCCCTGGCATCGGCCTTTTTGAGCGGCTTGCTTTTTTTCCTGGTAGGAGAGGGCCCTGACGGAGAAAGGCAGGATTACGTGTGCAGGAAAGGTGTGTGCTGAGAGGGTGACGACGTTGAGACCATGTTGGGATCTTTAGTCCCAAGAGAGGCCCCTGGCGGGTGTGGGTCAGTGTTCTCTACCCATCCCACTTGGCGGGGGGAGGTTTTCACCATACAAAGCAGCAGTGGAATTATCCGTCGCCGGAGGGGTTGCATCTGCCCACAAGCTCCACCTGGCCAGGGTCCGCCCCTGCTGTATTGTCCATGTCAGTCAACAGAAGCTAAGACCTTCCAGAGAGACTACCTGCTCTTCTCTACCCACGGGGAAGCAGTACAGCCAGAAGCCTCCCCCGTTCCATGTCTAGGCTCTCTCTCAGGCCCCTCATACTTGTGATGTGTCTCAGGGGTAGAAGGAAGAGATTTCTCCGAATGAACACATACACAGAGGGGCCATAGATGCTGAGGAAGGGCGCCTTGCCTACTGATATCCTAGCGTAAGTGGAAAAGTGGTACCTGCCTGCTGGCCCCGTGTGTCGAACGTGTCCACATCAGGGGCTGCCTACTGTGAGGTGATTCCCTGGGTGCCCTGGATTTTGTGGCCCAAAAGAGAAGGGGCCGTCGTGTGTCCATGGGTAAAATGGAGGGCATTGCGGAAGTGGCCGCTTAGGCTGGACCTCTCGTATTGGCTCGGTGTTTGTGACCCGTCCCCGTCAGAAGTTCCGGCCAGCCTTGCGGTGGCTGTCTCCATGGTGATTGGGAAAGAAGCCTTAGGCCCCGCACTCAGCCGTCACCTGGCCTACCTGGCCTCTTTAGCCTCATCTAGACCGCTGTGTGGATGAAAGAATGAATGTCGGCCAATGACCACATGTCCTCGTTGCCTTTGAAGGATTAGGCTCCTTGCCTGGGCAGAAGACAGCCAAGGTCAGCCTGAGCCTAGACACCTAGTGACCTGTGACACTGCAGGCAGTGACAGATGTTCATTTTCATGCTCATGTATCCGCAGGTGGCGGATTCAGAGTGGTCGGAGAAGAAGTGTAACTAGGGATGACACAGACACGAGGGCACGGGCCAAAGGTCAGGGAAAATAGCTGAGATCGTGGAGCTCTAGCGGAGCCAGTGTAGGGCCCAGGCCTCCCTCCTGTACGTGGCAAAGAGGTGATCCATATGCCGCCATGCACAGACTCTGGACTGCTGGGGCCCTGGACGCCCGGATTGCGGCCTTGTCTTCGGAGAAGTGACACACATGCACTGTGCCAGGGGAGGCTGTGGCGCAGCAGAGGGCAAAATCTTGAAAATGGGGGCTTCAGTTGACTTTGCCTGTGCTCTCCTTTGGCTGAGTGCCATCGTGTGTTTCCTAGCAGGAGAAGGCATTCGTGGAGAGAGGCGGATTCCATGTGTGCAGGCAAAGTGTGTGCTGAGATAATGAGTGGCTGGAGACCAGGGTGGACTCTTCAGACCCAGGATAGACCCCTGGCAGGTATGTGTCAATGTTTTCTGCCCATGGCACTCAGCCGGGTATTTGCATAGAATGTTCTCCGAGGAATTAGTAGTCTCCGGAGAGGCTGCTGCATGTCAGCAAGCTTCACCTGGCCAGGTCCGCCCGTGATGTAGCTCCCCAATCAATGGCTACTCTCTAGACCTTCCAGATAGACTAGCAGATCTTCTCTGCCCATGGGCAACCAGTAGAGTCAGAGGCCTTCCCCCTTTGCTCTTTCGTCTCTAGGCCCTCTGTCAGGCACTCCAAGGTGTGAAGTGACAAGGGGGAGAAGGAAGAGATTTCAGAGAACGAACACATCCAGAGAGAGACAGAGAGAGGCATGAGATGCTGAGTGGGGATGCCTTGCGTAGTGATATCCTGAGGAAAGTGGGAAAGAGGTACCTGGCCTGCTCTGCCAATGCCCTGAAGCGGTCTGCACCAGGGGCTCCCTTGTGCCTGCGTAGCCTTTCCCAGGGTGTGCTCAAATCCTGTGGCCACTAGGTGTCATAGGTCACACTGGAGGGCCCTGTGTCATCTGCCTGGCGGGCCGGATCTCTGCCATTGGCTCAAGTCTTGTCAGCAGGCCCATCACAAGCTCTGCCCACTCTTGCGGGGGGGGACTGTCTCTATGGTGATGGCAAAGGAGTCTTAGCCCCGCCCACCTGGCCTTGACTTCACCTACCTGGCCCGCTGACCCTCACTCAGACCTCTGTGTTGCTCCAAATGAATGTCCGCCAGTGCCCGGGTGTCAGCATCTGGGATAAAGGATTCGGGACCTTGCCTGGGGCAGAAGGCAGCCTAGGTCAGCGGGTACCTGGAAGTCTACTGCCTTGTGACACTGCTGCCAGTGACAAATGGTGACTCCCACACTCACATATCGCCTGGTGGCAGAATGATAGTGATGGGCGGAGAAACATCGCTCCGGAGCACACGTTCCGTGGGGCACCAGCCAAAGCAAAGGCCAGGGCCGGTAGTGGACGTCGTGGAGCTGAATGGCGAGCCAGTGAAGGGCCCAAGGGTCCCTCCTGTATGTGGCGAACAGGTCATCCGTGTCCCCACGTCCATAAACCATGGGACTGCTGGGGCCCAGGCTGCCAGGATTTCGGCCTTGCCATCGGAGCCCGGCCACATACGCGGCCTTGCAGCGGAGGCGGGGACATGTAGATAGCCAAAATTTGGAAAATGGCAGTGTTTCCTCGAGTTCCCTGGCATCGGCCTTTTTGAGCGGCTTGCTTTTTTTCCTGGTAGGAGAGGGCCCTGACGGAGAAAGGCAGGATTACGTGTGCAGGAAAGGTGTGTGCTGAGAGGGTGACGACGTTGAGACCATGTTGGGATCTTTAGTCCCAAGAGAGGCCCCTGGCGGGTGTGGGTCAGTGTTCTCTACCCATCCCACTTGGCGGGGGGAGGTTTTCACCATACAAAGCAGCAGCGGAATTATCCGTCGCCGGAGGGGTTGCATCTGCCCACAAGCTCCACCTGGCCAGGGTCCGCCCCTGCTGTATTGTCCATGTCAGTCAACAGAAGCTAAGACCTTCCAGAGAGACTACCTGCTCTTCTCTACCCACGGGGAAGCAGTACAGCCAGAAGCCTCCCCCGTTCCATGTCTAGGCTCTCTCTCAGGCCCCTCATACTTGTGATGTGTCTCAGGGGTAGAAGGAAGAGATTTCTCCGAATGAACACATACACAGAGGGGCCATAGATGCTGAGGAAGGGCGCCTTGCCTACTGATATCCTAGCGTAAGTGGAAAAGTGGTACCTGCCTGCTGGCCCCGTGTGTCGAACGTGTCCACATCAGGGGCTGCCTACTGTGAGGTGATTCCCTGGGTGCCCTGGATTTTGTGGCCCAAAAGAGAAGGGGCCGTCGTGTGTCCATGGGTAAAATGGAGGGCATTGCGGAAGTGGCCGCTTAGGCTGGACCTCTCGTATTGGCTCGGTGTTTGTGACCCGTCCCCGTCAGAAGTTCCGGCCAGCCTTGCGGTGGCTGTCTCCATGGTGATTGGGAAAGAAGCCTTAGGCCCCGCACTCAGCCGTCACCTGGCCTACCTGGCCTCTTTAGCCTCATCTAGACCGCTGTGTGGATGAAAGAATGAATGTCGGCCAATGACCACATGTCCTCGTTGCCTTTGAAGGATTAGGCTCCTTGCCTGGGCAGAAGACAGCCAAGGTCAGCCTGAGCCTAGACACCTAGTGACCTGTGACACTGCAGGCAGTGACAGATGTTCATTTTCATGCTCATGTATCCGCAGGTGGCGGATTCAGAGTGGTCGGAGAAGAAGTGTAACTAGGGATGACACAGACACGAGGGCACGGGCCAAAGGTCAGGGAAAATAGCTGAGATCGTGGAGCTCTAGCGGAGCCAGTGTAGGGCCCAGGCCTCCCTCCTGTACGTGGCAAAGAGGTGATCCATATGCCGCCATGCACAGACTCTGGACTGCTGGGGCCCTGGACGCCCGGATTGCGGCCTTGTCTTCGGAGAAGTGACACACATGCACTGTGCCAGGGGAGGCTGTGGCGCAGCAGAGGGCAAAATCTTGAAAATGGGGGCTTCAGTTGACTTTGCCTGTGCTCTCCTTTGGCTGAGTGCCATCGTGTGTTTCCTAGCAGGAGAAGGCATTCGTGGAGAGAGGCGGATTCCATGTGTGCAGGCAAAGTGTGTGCTGAGATAATGAGTGGCTGGAGACCAGGGTGGACTCTTCAGACCCAGGATAGACCCCTGGCAGGTATGTGTCAATGTTTTCTGCCCATGGCACTCAGCCGGGTATTTGCATAGAATGTTCTCCGAGGAATTAGTAGTCTCCGGAGAGGCTGCTGCATGTCAGCAAGCTTCACCTGGCCAGGTCCGCCCGTGATGTAGCTCCCCAATCAATGGCTACTCTCTAGACCTTCCAGATAGACTAGCAGATCTTCTCTGCCCATGGGCAACCAGTAGAGTCAGAGGCCTTCCCCCTTTGCTCTTTCGTCTCTAGGCCCTCTGTCAGGCACTCCAAGGTGTGAAGTGACAAGGGGGAGAAGGAAGAGATTTCAGAGAACGAACACATCCAGAGAGAGACAGAGAGAGGCATGAGATGCTGAGTGGGGATGCCTTGCGTAGTGATATCCTGAGGAAAGTGGGAAAGAGGTACCTGGCCTGCTCTGCCAATGCCCTGAAGCGGTCTGCACCAGGGGCTCCCTTGTGCCTGCGTAGCCTTTCCCAGGGTGTGCTCAAATCCTGTGGCCACTAGCTGTCATAGGTCACACTGGAGGGCCCTGTGTCATCTGCCTGGCGGGCCGGATCTCTGCCATTGGCTCAAGTCTTGTCAGCAGGCCCATCACAAGCTCTGCCCACTCTTGCGGGAGGGGACTGTCTCTATGGTGATGGCAAAGGAGTCTTAGCCCCGCCCACCTGGCCTTGACTTCACCTACCTGGCCCGCTGACCCTCACTCAGACCTCTGTGTTGCTCCAAATGAATGTCCGCCAGTGCCCGGGTGTCAGCATCTGGGATAAAGGATTCGGGACCTTGCCTGGGGCAGAAGGCAGCCTAGGTCAGCGGGTACCTGGAAGTCTACTGCCTTGTGACACTGCTGCCAGTGACAAATGGTGACTCCCACACTCACATATCGCCTGGTGGCAGAATGATAGTGATGGGCGGAGAAACATCGCTCCGGAGCACACGTTCCGTGGGGCACCAGCCAAAGCAAAGGCCAGGGCCGGTAGTGGACGTCGTGGAGCTGAATGGCGAGCCAGTGAAGGGCCCAAGGGTCCCTCCTGTATGTGGCGAACAGGTCATCCGTGTCCCCACGTCCATAAACCATGGGACTGCTGGGGCCCAGGCTGCCAGGATTTCGGCCTTGCCATCGGAGCCCGGCCACATACGCGGCCTTGCAGCGGAGGCGGGGACATGTAGATAGCCAAAATTTGGAAAATGGCAGTGTTTCCTCGAGTTCCCTGGCATCGGCCTTTTTGAGCGGCTTGCTTTTTTTCCTGGTAGGAGAGGGCCCTGACGGAGAAAGGCAGGATTACGTGTGCAGGAAAGGTGTGTGCTGAGAGGGTGACGACGTTGAGACCATGTTGGGATCTTTAGTCCCAAGAGAGGCCCCTGGCGGGTGTGGGTCAGTGTTCTCTACCCATCCCACTTGGCGGGGGGAGGTTTTCACCATACAAAGCAGCAGCGGAATTATCCGTCGCCGGAGGGGTTGCATCTGCCCACAAGCTCCACCTGGCCAGGGTCCGCCCCTGCTGTATTGTCCATGTCAGTCAACAGAAGCTAAGACCTTCCAGAGAGACTACCTGCTCTTCTCTACCCACGGGGAAGCAGTACAGCCAGAAGCCTCCCCCGTTCCATGTCTAGGCTCTCTCTCAGGCCCCTCATACTTGTGATGTGTCTCAGGGGTAGAAGGAAGAGATTTCTCCGAATGAACACATACACAGAGGGGCCATAGATGCTGAGGAAGGGCGCCTTGCCTACTGATATCCTAGCGTAAGTGGAAAAGTGGTACCTGCCTGCTGGCCCCGTGTGTCGAACGTGTCCACATCAGGGGCTGCCTACTGTGAGGTGATTCCCTGGGTGCCCTGGATTTTGTGGCCCAAAAGAGAAGGGGCCGTCGTGTGTCCATGGGTAAAATGGAGGGCATTGCGGAAGTGGCCGCTTAGGCTGGACCTCTCGTATTGGCTCGGTGTTTGTGACCCGTCCCCGTCAGAAGTTCCGGCCAGCCTTGCGGTGGCTGTCTCCATGGTGATTAGGAAAGAAGCCTTAGGCCCCGCACTCAGCCGTCACCTGGCCTACCTGGCCTCTTTAGCCTCATCTAGACCGCTGTGTGGATGAAAGAATGAATGTCGGCCAATGACCACATGTCCTCGTTGCCTTTGAAGGATTAGGCTCCTTGCCTGGGCAGAAGACAGCCAAGGTCAGCCTGAGCCTAGACACCTAGTGACCTGTGACACTGCAGGCAGTGACAGATGTTCATTTTCATGCTCATGTATCCGCAGGTGGCGGATTCAGAGTGGTCGGAGAAGAAGTGTAACTAGGGATGACACAGACACGAGGGCACGGGCCAAAGGTCAGGGAAAATAGCTGAGATCGTGGAGCTCTAGCGGAGCCAGTGTAGGGCCCAGGCCTCCCTCCTGTACGTGGCAAAGAGGTGATCCATATGCCGCCATGCACAGACTCTGGACTGCTGGGGCCCTGGACGCCCGGATTGCGGCCTTGTCTTCGGAGAAGTGACACACATGCACTGTGCCAGGGGAGGCTGTGGCGCAGCAGAGGGCAAAATCTTGAAAATGGGGGCTTCAGTTGACTTTGCCTGTGCTCTCCTTTGGCTGAGTGCCATCGTGTGTTTCCTAGCAGGAGAAGGCATTCGTGGAGAGAGGCGGATTCCATGTGTGCAGGCAAAGTGTGTGCTGAGATAATGAGTGGCTGGAGACCAGGGTGGACTCTTGAGACCCAGGATAGACCCCTGGCAGGTATGTGTCAATGTTTTCTGCCCATGGCACTCAGCCGGGTATTTGCATAGAATGTTCTCCGAGGAATTAGTAGTCTCCGGAGAGGCTGCTGCATGTCAGCAAGCTTCACCTGGCCAGGTCCGCCCATGATGTAGCTCCCCAATCAATGGCTACTCTCTAGACCTTCCAGATAGACTAGCAGATCTTCTCTGCCCATGGGCAACCAGTAGAGCCAGAGGCCTTCCCCCTTTGCTCTTTCGTCTCTAGGCCCTCTGTCAGGCACTCCAAGGTGTGAAGTGACAAGGGGGAGAAGGAAGAGATTTCAGAGAACGAACACATCCAGAGAGAGACAGAGAGAGGCATGAGATGCTGAGTGGGGATGCCTTGCATAGTGATATCCTGAGGAAAGTGGGAAAGAGGTACCTGGCCTGCTCTGCCAATGCCCTGAAGCGGTCTGCACCAGGGGCTCCCTTGTGCCTGCGTAGCCTTTCCCAGGGTGTGCTCAAATCCTGTGGCCACTAGGTGTCATAGGTCACACTGGAGGGCCCTGTGTCATCTGCCTGGCGGGCCGGATCTCTGCCATTGGCTCAAGTCTTGTCAGCAGGCCCATCACAAGCTCTGCCCACTCTTGCGGGGGGGGACTGTCTCTATGGTGATGGCAAAGGAGTCTTAGCCCCGCCCACCTGGCCTTGACTTCACCTACCTGGCCCGCTGACCCTCACTCAGACCTCTGTGTTGCTCCAAATGAATGTCCGCCAGTGCCCGGGTGTCAGCATCTGGGATAAAGGATTCGGGACCTTGCCTGGGGCAGAAGGCAGCCTAGGTCAGCGGGTACCTGGAAGTCTACTGCCTTGTGACACTGCTGCCAGTGACAAATGGTGACTCCCACACTCACATATCGCCTGGTGGCAGAATGATAGTGATGGGCGGAGAAACATCGCTCCGGAGCACACGTTCCGTGGGGCACCAGCCAAAGCAAAGGCCAGGGCCGGTAGTGGACGTCGTCGAGCTGAATGGCGAGCCAGTGAAGGGCCCAAGGGTCCCTCCTGTATGTGGCGAACAGGTCATCCGTGTCCCCACGTCCATAAACCATGGGACTGCTGGGGCCCAGGCTGCCAGGATTTCGGCCTTGCCATCGGAGCCCGGCCACATACGCGGCCTTGCAGCGGAGGCGGGGACATGTAGACAGCCAAAATTTGGAAAATGGCAGTGTTTCCTCGAGTTCCCTGGCATCGGCCTTTTTGAGCGGCTTGCTTTTTTTCCTGGTAGGAGAGGGCCCTGACGGAGAAAGGCAGGATTACGTGTGCAGGAAAGGTGTGTGCTGAGAGGGTGACGACGTTGAGACCATGTTGGGATCTTTAGTCCCAAGAGAGGCCCCTGGCGGGTGTGGGTCAGTGTTCTCTACCCATCCCACTTGGCGGGGGGAGGTTTTCACCATACAAAGCAGCAGCGGAATTATCCGTCGCCGGAGGGGTTGCATCTGCCCACAAGCTCCACCTGGCCAGGGTCCGCCCCTGCTGTATTGTCCATGTCAGTCAACAGAAGCTAAGACCTTCCAGAGAGACTACCTGCTCTTCTCTACCCACGGGGAAGCAGTACAGCCAGAAGCCTCCCCCGTTCCATGTCTAGGCTCTCTCTCAGGCCCCTCATACTTGTGATGTGTCTCAGGGGTAGAAGGAAGAGATTTCTCCGAATGAACACATACACAGAGGGGCCATAGATGCTGAGGAAGGGCGCCTTGCCTACTGATATCCTAGCGTAAGTGGAAAAGTGGTACCTGCCTGCTGGCCCCGTGTGTCGAACGTGTCCACATCAGGGGCTGCCTACTGTGAGGTGATTCCCTGGGTGCCCTGGATTTTGTGGCCCAAAAGAGAAGGGGCCGTCGTGTGTCCATGAGTAAAATGGAGGGCACTGCGGAAGTGGCCGCTTAGGCTGGACCTCTCGTATTGGCTCGGTGTTTGTAACCCGTCCCCGTCAGAAGTTCCGGCCAGCCTTGCGGTGGCTGTCTCCATGGTGATTGGGAAAGAAGCCTTAGGCCCCGCACTCAGCCGTCACCTGGCCTACCTGGCCTCTTTAGCCTCATCTAGACCGCTGTGTGGATGAAAGAATGAATGTCGGCCAATGACCACATGTCCTCGTTGCCTTTGAAGGATTAGGCTCCTTGCCTGGGCAGAAGACAGCCAAGGTCAGCCTGAGCCTAGACACCTAGTGACCTGTGACACTGCAGGCAGTGACAGATGTTGATTTTCATGCTCATGTATCCGCAGGTGGCGGATTCAGAGTGGTCGGAGAAGAAATGTAACTAGGGATGACACAGACACGAGGGCACGGGCCAAAGGTCAGGGAAAATAGCTGAGATCGTGGAGCTCTAGCGGAGCCAGTGTAGGGCCCAGGCCTCCCTCCTGTACGTGGCAAAGAGGTGATCCATATGCCGCCATGCACAGACTCTGGACTGCTGGGGCCCTGGACGCCCGGATTGCGGCCTTGTCTTCGGAGAAGTGACACACATGCACTGTGCCAGCGGAGGCTGTGGCGCAGCAGAGGGCAAAATCTTGAAAATGGGGGCTTCAGTTGACTTTGCCTGTGCTCTCCTTTGGCTGAGTGCCATCGTGTGTTTCCTAGCAGGAGAAGGCATTCGTGGAGAGAGGCGGATTCCATGTGTGCAGGCAAAGTGTGTGCTGAGATGATGAGTGGCTGGAGACCAGGGTGGACTCTTCAGACCCAGGATAGACCCCTGGCAGGTATGTGTCAATGTTTTCTGCCCATGGCACCCAGCCGGGTATTTGCATAGAATGTTCTCCGAGGAATTAGTAGTCTCCGGAGAGGCTGCTGCATGTCAGCAAGCTTCACCTGGCCAGGTCCGCCCGTGATGTAGCTCCCCAATCAATGGCTACTCTCTAGACCTTCCAGATAGACTAGCAGATCTTCTCTGCCCATGGGCAACCAGTAGAGTCAGAGGCCTTCCCCCTTTGCTCTTTCGTCTCTAGGCCCTCTGTCAGGCACTCCAAGGTGTGAAGTGACAAGGGGGAGAAGGAAGAGATTTCAGAGAACGAACGCATCCAGAGAGAGACAGAGAGAGGCATGAGATGCTGAGTGGGGATGCCTTGCGTAGTGATATCCTGAGGAAAGTGGGAAAGAGGTACCTGGCCTGCTCTGCCAATGCCCTGAAGCGATCTGCACCAGGGGCTCCCTTGTGCCTGCGTAGCCTTTCCCAGGGTGTGCTCAAATCCTGTGGCCACTAGGTGTCATAGGTCACACTGGAGGGCCCTGTGTCATCTGCCTGGCGGGCCGGATCTCTGCCATTGGCTCAAGTCTTGTCAGCAGGCCCATCACAAGCTCTGCCCACTCTTACGGGGGGGGACTGTCTCTATGGTGATGGCAAAGGAGTCTTAGCCCCGCCCACCTGGCCTTGACTTCACCTACCTGGCCCGCTGACCCTCACTCAGATCTCTGTGTTGCTCCAAATGAATGTCCGCCAGTGCCCGGGTGTCAGCATCTGGGATAAAGGATTCGGGACCTTGCCTGGGGCAGAAGGCAGCCTAGGTCAGCGGGTACCTGGAAGTCTACTGCCTTGTGACACTGCCTCCAGTGACAAATGGTGACTCCCACACTCACATATCGCCTGGTGGCAGAATGATAGTGATGGGTGGAGAAACATCGCTCCGGAGCACACGTTCCGTGGGGCACCAGCCAAAGCAAAGGCCAGGGCCGGTAGTGGACGTCGTCGAGCTGAATGGCGAGCCAGTGAAGGGCCCAAGGGTCCTTCCTGTATGTGGCGAACAGGTCATCCGTGTCCCCACGTCCATAAACCATGGGACTGCTGGGGCCCAGGCTGCCAGGATTTCGGCCTTGCCTTCGGAGCCCGGCCACATACGCGGCCTTGCAGCAGAGGCGGGGACATGTAGAGCGCCAAAATTTGGAAAATGGCAGTGTTTCCTCGAGTTCCCTGGCATCGGCCTTTTTGAGCGGCTTGCTTTTTTTCCTGGTAGGAGAGGGCCCTGACGGAGAAAGGCAGGATTACGTGTGCAGGAAAGGTGTGTGCTGAGAGGGTGACGACGTTGAGACCATGTTGGGATCTTTAGTCCCAAGAGAGGCCCCTGGCGGGTGTGGGTCAGTGTTCTCTACCCATCCCACTTGGCGGGGGGAGGTTTTCACCATACAAAGCAGCAGCGGAATTATCCGTCGCCGGAGGGGTTGCATCTGCCCACAAGCTCCACCTGGCCAGGGTCCGCCCCTGCTGTATTGTCCATGTCAGTCAACAGAAGCTAAGACCTTCCAGAGAGACTACCTGCTCTTCTCTACCCAAGGGGAAGCAGTACAGCCAGAAGCCTCCCCCGTTCCATGTCTAGGCTCTCTCTCAGGCCCCTCATACTTGTGATGTGTCTCAGGGGTAGAAGGAAGAGATTTCTCCGAATGAACACATACACAGAGGGGCCATAGATGCTGAGGAAGGGCGCCTTGCCTACTGATATCCTAGCGTAAGTGGAAAAGTGGTACCTGCCTGCTGGCCCCGTGTGTCGAACGTGTCCACATCAGGGGCTGCCTACTGTGAGGTGATTCCCTGGGTGCCCTGGATTTTGTGGCCCAAAAGAGAAGGGGCCGTCGTGTGTCCATGGGTAAAATGGAGGGCATTGCGGAAGTGGCCGCTTAGGCTGGACCTCTCCTATTGGCTCGGTGTTTGTGACCCGTCCCCGTCAGAAGTTCCGGCCAGCCTTGCGGTGGCTGTCTCCATGGTGATTGGGAAAGAAGCCTTAGGCCCCGCACTCAGCCGTCACCTGGCCTACCTGGCCTCTTTAGCCTCATCTAGACCGCTGTGTGGATGAAAGAATGAATGTCGGCCAATGACCACATGTCCTCGTTGCCTTTGAAGGATTAGGCTCCTTGCCTGGGCAGAAGACAGCCAAGGTCAGCCTGAGCCTAGACACCTAGTGACCTGTGACACTGCAGGCAGTGACAGATGTTGATTTTCATGCTCATGTATCCGCAGGTGGCGGATTCAGAGTGGTCGGAGAAGAAATGTAACTAGGGATGACACAGACACGAGGGCACGGGCCAAAGGTCAGGGAAAATAGCTGAGATCGTGGAGCTCTAGCGGAGCCAGTGTAGGGCCCAGGCCTCCCTCCTGTACGTGGCAAAGAGGTGATCCATATGCCGCCATGCACAGACTCTGGACTGCTGGGGCCCTGGACGCCCGGATTGCGGCCTTGTCTTCGGAGAAGTGACACACATGCACTGTGCCAGCGGAGGCTGTGGCGCAGCAGAGGGCAAAATCTTGAAAATGGGGGCTTCAGTTGACTTTGCCTGTGCTCTCCTTTGGCTGAGTGCCATCGTGTGTTTCCTAGCAGGAGAAGGCATTCGTGGAGAGAGGCGGATTCCATGTGTGCAGGCAAAGTGTGTGCTGAGATAATGAGTGGCTGGAGACCAGGGTGGACTCTTGAGACCCAGGATAGACCCCTGGCAGGTATGTGTCAATGTTTTCTGCCCATGGCACTCAGCCGGGTATTTGCATAGAATGTTCTCCGAGGAATTAGTAGTCTCCGGAGAGGCTGCTGCATGTCAGCAAGCTTCACCTGGCCAGGTCCGCCCGTGATGTAGCTCCCCAATCAATGGCTACTCTCTAGACCTTCCAGATAGACTAGCAGATCTTCTCTGCCCATGGGCAACCAGTAGAGTCAGAGGCCTTCCCCCTTTGCTCTTTCGTCTCTAGGCCCTCTGTCAGGCACTCCAAGGTGTGAAGTGACAAGGGGGAGAAGGAAGAGATTTCAGAGAACGAACACATCCAGAGAGAGACAGAGAGAGGCATGAGATGCTGAGTGGGGATGCCTTGCGTAGTGATATCCTGAGGAAAGTGGGAAAGAGGTACCTGGCCTGCTCTGCCAATGCCCTGAAGCGGTCTGCACCAGGGGCTCCCTTGTGCCTGCGTAGCCTTTCCCAGGGTGTGCTCAAATCCTGTGGCCACTAGGTGTCATAGGTCACACTGGAGGGCCCTGTGTCATCTGCCTGGCGGGCCGGATCTCTGCCATTGGCTCAAGTCTTGTCAGCAGGCCCATCACAAGCTCTGCCCACTCTTGCGGGGGGGGACTGTCTCTATGGTGATGGCAAAGGAGTCTTAGCCCCGCCCACCTGGCCTTGACTTCACCTACCTGGCCCGCTGACCCTCACTCAGACCTCTGTGTTGCTCCAAATGAATGTCCGCCAGTGCCCGGGTGTCAGCATCTGGGATAAAGGATTCGGGACCTTGCCTGGGGCAGAAGGCAGCCTAGGTCAGCGGGTACCTGGAAGTCTACTGCCTTGTGACACTGCTGCCAGTGACAAATGGTGACTCCCACACTCACATATCGCCTGGTGGCAGAATGATAGTGATGGGCGGAGAAACATCGCTCCGGAGCACACGTTCCGTGGGGCACCAGCCAAAGCAAAGGCCAGGGCCGGTAGTGGACGTCGTGGAGCTGAATGGCGAGCCAGTGAAGGGCCCAAGGGTCCCTCCTGTATGTGGCGAACAGGTCATCCGTGTCCCCACGTCCATAAACCATGGGACTGCTGGGGCCCAGGCTGCCAGGATTTCGGCCTTGCCATCGGAGCCCGGCCACATACGCGGCCTTGCAGCGGAGGCGGGGACATGTAGATAGCCAAAATTTGGAAAATGGCAGTGTTTCCTCGAGTTCCCTGGCATCGGCCTTTTTGAGCGGCTTGCTTTTTTTCCTGGTAGGAGAGGGCCCTGACGGAGAAAGGCAGGATTACGTGTGCAGGAAAGGTGTGTGCTGAGAGGGTGACGACGTTGAGACCATGTTGGGATCTTTAGTCCCAAGAGAGGCCCCTGGCGGGTGTGGGTCAGTGTTCTCTACCCATCCCACTTGGCGGGGGGAGGTTTTCACCATACAAAGCAGCAGCGGAATTATCCGTCGCCGGAGGGGTTGCATCTGCCCACAAGCTCCACCTGGCCAGGGTCCGCCCCTGCTGTATTGTCCATGTCAGTCAACAGAAGCTAAGACCTTCCAGAGAGACTACCTGCTCTTCTCTACCCACGGGGAAGCAGTACAGCCAGAAGCCTCCCCCGTTCCATGTCTAGGCTCTCTCTCAGGCCCCTCATACTTGTGATGTGTCTCAGGGGTAGAAGGAAGAGATTTCTCCGAATGAACACATACACAGAGGGGCCATAGATGCTGAGGAAGGGCGCCTTGCCTACTGATATCCTAGCGTAAGTGGAAAAGTGGTACCTGCCTGCTGGCCCCGTGTGTCGAACGTGTCCACATCAGGGGCTGCCTACTGTGAGGTGATTCCCTGGGTGCCCTGGATTTTGTGGCCCAAAAGAGAAGGGGCCGTCGTGTGTCCATGGGTAAAATGGAGGGCATTGCGGAAGTGGCCGCTTAGGCTGGACCTCTCGTATTGGCTCGGTGTTTGTGACCCGTCCCCGTCAGAAGTTCCGGCCAGCCTTGCGGTGGCTGTCTCCATGGTGATTAGGAAAGAAGCCTTAGGCCCCGCACTCAGCCGTCACCTGGCCTACCTGGCCTCTTTAGCCTCATCTAGACCGCTGTGTGGATGAAAGAATGAATGTCGGCCAATGACCACATGTCCTCGTTGCCTTTGAAGGATTAGGCTCCTTGCCTGGGCAGAAGACAGCCAAGGTCAGCCTGAGCCTAGACACCTAGTGACCTGTGACACTGCAGGCAGTGACAGATGTTCATTTTCATGCTCATGTATCCGCAGGTGGCGGATTCAGAGTGGTCGGAGAAGAAGTGTAACTAGGGATGACACAGACACGAGGGCACGGGCCAAAGGTCAGGGAAAATAGCTGAGATCGTGGAGCTCTAGCGGAGCCAGTGTAGGGCCCAGGCCTCCCTCCTGTACGTGGCAAAGAGGTGATCCATATGCCGCCATGCACAGACTCTGGACTGCTGGGGCCCTGGACGCCCGGATTGCGGCCTTGTCTTCGGAGAAGTGACACACATGCACTGTGCCAGCGGAGGCTGTGGCGCAGCAGAGGGCAAAATCTTGAAAATGGGGGCTTCAGTTGACTTTGCCTGTGCTCTCCTTTGGCTGAGTGCCATCGTGTGTTTCCTAGCAGGAGAAGGCATTCGTGGAGAGAGGCGGATTCCATGTGTGCAGGCAAAGTGTGTGCTGAGATAATGAGTGGCTGGAGACCAGGGTGGACTCTTGAGACCCAGGATAGACCCCTGGCAGGTATGTGTCAATGTTTTCTGCCCATGGCACTCAGCCGGGTATTTGCATAGAATGTTCTCCGAGGAATTAGTAGTCTCCGGAGAGGCTGCTGCATGTCAGCAAGCTTCACCTGGCCAGGTCCGCCCGTGATGTAGCTCCCCAATCAATGGCTACTCTCTAGACCTTCCAGATAGACTAGCAGATCTTCTCTGCCCATGGGCAACCAGTAGAGCCAGAGGCCTTCCCCCTTTGCTCTTTCGTCTCTAGGCCCTCTGTCAGGCACTCCAAGGTGTGAAGTGACAAGGGGGAGAAGGAAGAGATTTCAGAGAACGAACACATCCAGAGAGAGACAGAGAGAGGCATGAGATGCTGAGTGGGGATGCCTTGCATAGTGATATCCTGAGGAAAGTGGGAAAGAGGTACCTGGCCTGCTCTGCCAATGCCCTGAAGCGGTCTGCACCAGGGGCTCCCTTGTGCCTGCGTAGCCTTTCCCAGGGTGTGCTCAAATCCTGTGTCCACTAGGTGTCATAGGTCACACTGGAGGGCCCTGTGTCATCTGCCTGGCGGGCCGGATCTCTGCCATTGGCTCAAGTCTTGTCAGCAGGCCCATCACAAGCTCTGCCCACTCTTGCGGGGGGGGACTGTCTCTATGGTGATGGCAAAGGAGTCTTAGCCCCGCCCACCTGGCCTTGACTTCACCTACCTGGCCCGCTGACCCTCACTCAGACCTCTGTGTTGCTCCAAATGAATGTCCGCCAGTGCCCGGGTGTCAGCATCTGGGATAAAGGATTCGGGACCTTGCCTGGGGCAGAAGGCAGCCTAGGTCAGCGGGTACCTGGAAGTCTACTGCCTTGTGACACTGCTGCCAGTGACAAATGGTGACTCCCACACTCACATATCGCCTGGTGGCAGAATGATAGTGATGGGCGGAGAAACATCGCTCCGGAGCACACGTTCCGTGGGGCACCAGCCAAAGCAAAGGCCAGGGCCGGTAGTGGACGTCGTCGAGCTGAATGGCGAGCCAGTGAAGGGCCCAAGGGTCCCTCCTGTATGTGGCGAACAGGTCATCCGTGTCCCCACGTCCATAAACCATGGGACTGCTGGGGCCCAGGCTGCCAGGATTTCGGCCTTGCCATCGGAGCCCGGCCACATACGCGGCCTTGCAGCGGAGGCGGGGACATGTAGACAGCCAAAATTTGGAAAATGGCAGTGTTTCCTCGAGTTCCCTGGCATCGGCCTTTTTGAGCGGCTTGCTTTTTTTCCTGGTAGGAGAGGGCCCTGACGGAGAAAGGCAGGATTACGTGTGCAGGAAAGGTGTGTGCTGAGAGGGTGACGACGTTGAGACCATGTTGGGATCTTTAGTCCCAAGAGAGGCCCCTGGCGGGTGTGGGTCAGTGTTCTCTACCCATCCCACTTGGCGGGGGGAGGTTTTCACCATACAAAGCAGCAGCGGAATTATCCGTCGCCGAGGGGTTGCATCTGCCCACAAGCTCCACCTGGCCAGGGTCCGCCCCTGCTGTATTGTCCATGTCAGTCAACAGAAGCTAAGACCTTCCAGAGAGACTACCTGCTCTTCTCTACCCACGGGGAAGCAGTACAGCCAGAAGCCTCCCCCGTTCCATGTCTAGGCTCTCTCTCAGGCCCCTCATACTTGTGATGTGTCTCAGGGGTAGAAGGAAGAGATTTCTCCGAATGAACACATACACAGAGGGGCCATAGATGCTGAGGAAGGGCGCCTTGCCTACTGATATCCTAGCGTAAGTGGAAAAGTGGTACCTGCCTGCTGGCCCCGTGTGTCGAACGTGTCCACATCAGGGGCTGCCTACTGTGAGGTGATTCCCTGGGTGCCCTGGATTTTGTGGCCCAAAAGAGAAGGGGCCGTCGTGTGTCCATGGGTAAAATGGAGGGCACTGCGGAAGTGGCCGCTTAGGCTGGACCTCTCGTATTGGCTCGGTGTTTGTAACCCGTCCCCGTCAGAAGTTCCGGCCAGCCTTGCGGTGGCTGTCTCCATGGTGATTGGGAAAGAAGCCTTAGGCCCCGCACTCAGCCGTCACCTGGCCTACCTGGCCTCTTTAGCCTCATCTAGACCGCTGTGTGGATGAAAGAATGAATGTCGGCCAATGACCACATGTCCTCGTTGCCTTTGAAGGATTAGGCTCCTTGCCTGGGCAGAAGACAGCCAAGGTCAGCCTGAGCCTAGACACCTAGTGACCTGTGACACTGCAGGCAGTGACAGATGTTGATTTTCATGCTCATGTATCCGCAGGTGGCGGATTCAGAGTGGTCGGAGAAGAAATGTAACTAGGGATGACACAGACACGAGGGCACGGGCCAAAGGTCAGGGAAAATAGCTGAGATCGTGGAGCTCTAGCGGAGCCAGTGTAGGGCCCAGGCCTCCCTCCTGTACGTGGCAAAGAGGTGATCCATATGCCGCCATGCACAGACTCTGGACTGCTGGGGCCCTGGACGCCCGGATTGCGGCCTTGTCTTCGGAGAAGTGACACACATGCACTGTGCCAGCGGAGGCTGTGGCGCAGCAGAGGGCAAAATCTTGAAAATGGGGGCTTCAGTTGACTTTGCCTGTGCTCTCCTTTGGCTGAGTGCCATCGTGTGTTTCCTAGCAGGAGAAGGCATTCGTGGAGAGAGGCGGATTCCATGTGTGCAGGCAAAGTGTGTGCTGAGATGATGAGTGGCTGGAGACCAGGGTGGACTCTTCAGACCCAGGATAGACCCCTGGCAGGTATGTGTCAATGTTTTCTGCCCATGGCACCCAGCCGGGTATTTGCATAGAATGTTCTCCGAGGAATTAGTAGTCTCCGGAGAGGCTGCTGCATGTCAGCAAGCTTCACCTGGCCAGGTCCGCCCGTGATGTAGCTCCCCAATCAATGGCTACTCTCTAGACCTTCCAGATAGACTAGCAGATCTTCTCTGCCCATGGGCAACCAGTAGAGTCAGAGGCCTTCCCCCTTTGCTCTTTCGTCTCTAGGCCCTCTGTCAGGCACTCCAAGGTGTGAAGTGACAAGGGGGAGAAGGAAGAGATTTCAGAGAACGAACGCATCCAGAGAGAGACAGAGAGAGGCATGAGATGCTGAGTGGGGATGCCTTGCGTAGTGATATCCTGAGGAAAGTGGGAAAGAGGTACCTGGCCTGCTCTGCCAATGCCCTGAAGCGATCTGCACCAGGGGCTCCCTTGTGCCTGCGTAGCCTTTCCCAGGGTGTGCTCAAATCCTGTGGCCACTAGGTGTCATAGGTCACACTGGAGGGCCCTGTGTCATCTGCCTGGCGGGCCGGATCTCTGCCATTGGCTCAAGTCTTGTCAGCAGGCCCATCACAAGCTCTGCCCACTCTTACGGGGGGGGACTGTCTCTATGGTGATGGCAAAGGAGTCTTAGCCCCGCCCACCTGGCCTTGACTTCACCTACCTGGCCCGCTGACCCTCACTCAGATCTCTGTGTTGCTCCAAATGAATGTCCGCCAGTGCCCGGGTGTCAGCATCTGGGATAAAGGATTCGGGACCTTGCCTGGGGCAGAAGGCAGCCTAGGTCAGCGGGTACCTGGAAGTCTACTGCCTTGTGACACTGCCTCCAGTGACAAATGGTGACTCCCACACTCACATATCGCCTGGTGGCAGAATGATAGTGATGGGTGGAGAAACATCGCTCCGGAGCACACGTTCCGTGGGGCACCAGCCAAAGCAAAGGCCAGGGCCGGTAGTGGACGTCGTCGAGCTGAATGGCGAGCCAGTGAAGGGCCCAAGGGTCCCTCCTGTATGTGGCGAACAGGTCATCCGTGTCCCCACGTCCATAAACCATGGGACTGCTGGGGCCCAGGCTGCCAGGATTTCGGCCTTGCCTTCGGAGCCCGGCCACATACGCGGCCTTGCAGCAGAGGCGGGGACATGTAGAGCGCCAAAATTTGGAAAATGGCAGTGTTTCCTCGAGTTCCCTGGCATCGGCCTTTTTGAGCGGCTTGCTTTTTTTCCTGGTAGGAGAGGGCCCTGACGGAGAAAGGCAGGATTACGTGTGCAGGAAAGGTGTGTGCTGAGAGGGTGACGACGTTGAGACCATGTTGGGATCTTTAGTCCCAAGAGAGGCCCCTGGCGGGTGTGGGTCAGTGTTCTCTACCCATCCCACTTGGCGGGGGGAGGTTTTCACCATACAAAGCAGCAGCGGAATTATCCGTCGCCGGAGGGGTTGCATCTGCCCACAAGCTCCACCTGGCCAGGGTCCGCCCCTGCTGTATTGTCCATGTCAGTCAACAGAAGCTAAGACCTTCCAGAGAGACTACCTGCTCTTCTCTACCCACGGGGAAGCAGTACAGCCAGAAGCCTCCCCCGTTCCATGTCTAGGCTCTCTCTCAGGCCCCTCATACTTGTGATGTGTCTCAGGGGTAGAAGGAAGAGATTTCTCCGAATGAACACATACACAGAGGGGCCATAGATGCTGAGGAAGGGCGCCTTGCCTACTGATATCCTAGCGTAAGTGGAAAAGTGGTACCTGCCTGCTGGCCCCGTGTGTCGAACGTGTCCACATCAGGGGCTGCCTACTGTGAGGTGATTCCCTGGGTGCCCTGGATTTTGTGGCCCAAAAGAGAAGGGGCCGTCGTGTGTCCATGGGTAAAATGGAGGGCATTGCGGAAGTGGCCGCTTAGGCTGGACCTCTCCTATTGGCTCGGTGTTTGTGACCCGTCCCCGTCAGAAGTTCCGGCCAGCCTTGCGGTGGCTGTCTCCATGGTGATTGGGAAAGAAGCCTTAGGCCCCGCACTCAGCCGTCACCTGGCCTACCTGGCCTCTTTAGCCTCATCTAGACCGCTGTGTGGATGAAAGAATGAATGTCGGCCAATGACCACATGTCCTCGTTGCCTTTGAAGGATTAGGCTCCTTGCCTGGGCAGAAGACAGCCAAGGTCAGCCTGAGCCTAGACACCTAGTGACCTGTGACACTGCAGGCAGTGACAGATGTTGATTTTCATGCTCATGTATCCGCAGGTGGCGGATTCAGAGTGGTCGGAGAAGAAGTGTAACTAGGGATGACACAGACACGAGGGCACGGGCCAAAGGTCAGGGAAAATAGCTGAGATCGTGGAGCTCTAGCGGAGCCAGTGTAGGGCCCAGGCCTCCCTCCTGTACGTGGCAAAGAGGTGATCCATATGCCGCCATGCACAGACTCTGGACTGCTGGGGCCCTGGACGCCCGGATTGCGGCCTTGTCTTCGGAGAAGTGACACACATGCACTGTGCCAGCGGAGGCTGTGGCGCAGCAGAGGGCAAAATCTTGAAAATGGGGGCTTCAGTTGACTTTGCCTGTGCTCTCCTTTGGCTGAGTGCCATCGTGTGTTTCCTAGCAGGAGAAGGCATTCGTGGAGAGAGGCGGATTCCATGTGTGCAGGCAAAGTGTGTGCTGAGATGATGAGTGGCTGGAGACCAGGGTGGACTCTTCAGACCCAGGATAGACCCCTGGCAGGTATGTGTCAATGTTTTCTGCCCATGGCACTCAGCCGGGTATTTGCATAGAATGTTCTCCGAGGAATTAGTAGTCTCCGGAGAGGCTGCTGCATGTCAGCAAGCTTCACCTGGCCAGGTCCGCCCGTGATGTAGCTCCCCAATCAATGGCTACTCTCTAGACCTTCCAGATAGACTAGCAGATCTTCTCTGCCCATGGGCAACCAGTAGAGCCAGAGGCCTTCCCCCTTTGCTCTTTCGTCTCTAGGCTCTCTGTCAGGCACTCCAAGGTGTGAAGTGACAAGGGGGAGAAGGAAGAGATTTCAGAGAACGAACACATCCAGAGAGAGACAGAGAGAGGCATGAGATGCTGAGTGGGGATGCCTTGCGTAGTGATATCCTGAGGAAAGTGGGAAAGAGGTACCTGGCCTGCTCTGCCAATGCCCTGAAGCGGTCTGCACCAGGGGCTCCCTTGTGCCTGCGTAGCCTTTCCCAGGGTGTGCTCAAATCCTGTGGCCACTAGCTGTCATAGGTCACACTGGAGGGCCCTGTGTCATCTGCCTGGCGGGCCGGATCTCTGCCATTGGCTCAAGTCTTGTCAGCAGGCCCATCACAAGCTCCGCCCACTCTTGCGGGGGGGGACTGTCTCTATGGTGATGGCAAAGGAGTCTTAGCCCCGCCCACCTGGCCTTGACTTCACCTACCTGGCCCGCTGACCCTCACTCAGACCTCTGTGTTGCTCCAAATGAACGTCCGCCAGTGCCCGGGTGTCAGCATCTGGGATAAAGGATTCGGGACCTTGCCTGGGGCAGAAGGCAGCCTAGGTCAGCGGGTACCTGGAAGTCTACTGCCTTGTGACACTGCTGCCAGTGACAAATGGTGACTCCCACACTCACATATCGCCTGGTGGCAGAATGATAGTGATGGGCGGAGAAACATCGCTCCGGAGCACACGTTCCGTGGGGCACCAGCCAAAGCAAAGGCCAGGGCCGGTAGTGGACGTCGTGGAGCTGAATGGCGAGCCAGTGAAGGGCCCAAGGGTCCCTCCTGTATGTGGCGAACATGTCATCCGTGTCCCCACGTCCATAAACCATGGGACTGCTGGGGCCCAGGCTGCCAGGATTTCGGCCTTGCCATCGGAGCCCGGCCACATACGCGGCCTTGCAGCGGAGGCGGGGACATGTAGACAGCCAAAATTTGGAAACTGGCAGTGTTTCCTCGATTTCCCGGGCATCGGCCTTTTTGAGCGGCTTGCTTTTTTTCCTGGTAGGAGAGGGCCCTGACGGAGAAAGGCAGGATTACGTGTGCAGGAAAGGTGTGTGCTGAGAGGGTGACGACGTTGAGACCATGTTGGGATCTTTAGTCCCAAGAGAGGCCCCTGGCGGGTGTGGGTCAGTGTTCTCTACCCATCCCACTTGGCGGGGGGAGGTTTTCACCATACAAAGCAGCAGTGGAATTATCCGTCGCCGGAGGGGTTGCATCTGCCCACAAGCTCCACCTGGCCAGGGTCCGCCCCTGCTGTATTGTCCATGTCAGTCAACAGAAGCTAAGACCTTCCAGAGAGACTACCTGCTCTTCTCTACCCACGGGGAAGCAGTACAGCCAGAAGCCTCCCCCGTTCCATGTCTAGGCTCTCTCTCAGGCCCCTCATACTTGTGATGTGTCTCAGGGGTAGAAGGAAGAGATTTCTCCGAATGAACACATACACAGAGGGGCCATAGATGCTGAGGAAGGGCGCCTTGCCTACTGATATCCTAGCGTAAGTGGAAAAGTGGTACCTGCCTGCTGGCCCCGTGTGTCGAACGTGTCCACATCAGGGGCTGCCTACTGTGAGGTGATTCCCTGGGTGCCCTGGATTTTGTGGCCCAAAAGAGAAGGGGCCGTCGTGTGTCCATGGGTAAAATGGAGGGCATTGCGGAAGTGGCCGCTTAGGCTGGACCTCTCCTATTGGCTCGGTGTTTGTGACCCGTCCCCGTCAGAAGTTCCGGCCAGCCTTGCGGTGGCTGTCTCCATGGTGATTGGGAAAGAAGCCTTAGGCCCCGCACTCAGCCGTCACCTGGCCTACCTGGCCTCTTTAGCCTCATCTAGACCGCTGTGTGGATGAAAGAATGAATGTCGGCCAATGACCACATGTCCTCGTTGCCTTTGAAGGATTAGGCTCCTTGCCTGGGCAGAAGACAGCCAAGGTCAGCCTGAGCCTAGACACCTAGTGACCTGTGACACTGCAGGCAGTGACAGATGTTGATTTTCATGCTCATGTATCCGCAGGTGGCGGATTCAGAGTGGTCGGAGAAGAAGTGTAACTAGGGATGACACAGACACGAGGGCACGGGCCAAAGGTCAGGGAAAATAGCTGAGATCGTGGAGCTCTAGCGGAGCCAGTGTAGGGCCCAGGCCTCCCTCCTGTACGTGGCAAAGAGGTGATCCATATGCCGCCATGCACAGACTCTGGACTGCTGGGGCCCTGGACGCCCGGATTGCGGCCTTGTCTTCGGAGAAGTGACACACATGCACTGTGCCAGCGGAGGCTGTGGCGCAGCAGAGGGCAAAATCTTGAAAATGGGGGCTTCAGTTGACTTTGCCTGTGCTCTCCTTTGGCTGAGTGCCATCGTGTGTTTCCTAGCAGGAGAAGGCATTCGTGGAGAGAGGCGGATTCCATGTGTGCAGGCAAAGTGTGTGCTGAGATGATGAGTGGCTGGAGACCAGGGTGGACTCTTCAGACCCAGGATAGACCCCTGGCAGGTATGTGTCAATGTTTTCTGCCCATGGCACTCAGCCGGGTATTTGCATAGAATGTTCTCCGAGGAATTAGTAGTCTCCGGAGAGGCTGCTGCATGTCAGCAAGCTTCACCTGGCCAGGTCCGCCCGTGATGTAGCTCCCCAATCAATGGCTACTCTCTAGACCTTCCAGATAGACTAGCAGATCTTCTCTGCCCATGGGCAACCAGTAGAGCCAGAGGCCTTCCCCCTTTGCTCTTTCGTCTCTAGGCCCTCTGTCAGGCACTCCAAGGTGTGAAGTGACAAGGGGGAGAAGGAAGAGATTTCAGAGAACGAACACATCCAGAGAGAGACAGAGAGAGGCATGAGATGCTGAGTGGGGATGCCTTGCGTAGTGATATCCTGAGGAAAGTGGGAAAGAGGTACCTGGCCTGCTCTGCCAATGCCCTGAAGCGATCTGCACCAGGGGCTCCCTTGTGCCTGCGTAGCCTTTCCCAGGATGTGCTCAAATCCTGTGGCCACTAGGTGTCGTAGGTCACACTGGAGGGCCCTGTGTCATCTGCCTGGCGGGCCGGATCTCTGCCATTGGCTCAAGTCTTGTCAGCAGGCCCATCACAAGCTCCGCCCACTCTTGCGGGGGGGGACTGTCTCTATGGTGATGGCAAAGGAGTCTTAGCCCCGCCCACCTGGCCTTGACTTCACCTACCTGGCCCGCTGACCCTCACTCAGACCTCTGTGTTGCTCCAAATGAACGTCCGCCAGTGCCCGGGTGTCAGCATCTGGGATAAAGGATTCGGGACCTTGCCTGGGGCAGAAGGCAGCCTAGGTCAGCGGGTACCTGGAAGTCTACTGCCTTGTGACACTGCTGCCAGTGACAAATGGTGACTCCCACACTCACATATCGCCTGGTGGCAGAATGATAGTGATGGGCGGAGAAACATCGCTCCGGAGCACACGTTCCGTGGGGCACCAGCCAAAGCAAAGGCCAGGGCCGGTAGTGGACGTCGTGGAGCTGAATGGCGAGCCAGTGAAGGGCCCAAGGGTCCCTCCTGTATGTGGCGAACAGGTCATCCGTGTCCCCACGTCCATAAACCATGGGACTGCTGGGGCCCAGGCTGCCAGGATTTCGGCCTTGCCATCGGAGCCCGGCCACATACGCGGCCTTGCAGCGGAGGCGGGGACATGTAGACAGCCAAAATTTGGAAAATGGCAGTGTTTCCTCGAGTTCCCTGGCATCGGCCTTTTTGAGCGGCTTGCTTTTTTTCCTGGTAGGAGAGGGCCCTGACGGAGAAAGGCAGGATTACGTGTGCAGGAAAGGTGTGTGCTGAGAGGGTGACGACGTTGAGACCATGTTGGGATCTTTAGTCCCAGGAGAGGCCCCTGGCGGGTGTGGGTCAGTGTTCTCTACCCATCCCACTTGGCGGGGGGAGGTTTTCACCATACAAAGCAGCAGCGGAATTATCCGTCGCCGGAGGGGTTGCATCTGCCCACAAGCTCCACCTGGCCAGGGTCCGCCCCTGCTGTATTGTCCATGTCAGTCAACAGAAGCTAAGACCTTCCAGAGAGACTACCTGCTCTTCTCTACCCACGGGGAAGCAGTACAGCCAGAAGCCTCCCCCGTTCCATGTCTAGGCTCTCTCTCAGGCCCCTCATACTTGTGATGTGTCTCAGGGGTAGAAGGAAGAGATTTCTCCGAATGAACACATACACAGAGGGGCCATAGATGCTGAGGAAGGGCGCCTTGCCTACTGATATCCTAGCGTAAGTGGAAAAGTGGTACCTGCCTGCTGGCCCCGTGTGTCGAACGTGTCCACATCAGGGGCTGCCTACTGTGAGGTGATTCCCTGGGTGCCCTGGATTTTGTGGCCCAAAAGAGAAGGGGCCGTCGTGTG
This sequence comes from Loxodonta africana, assembly GCF_030014295.1. Classification (NCBI taxonomy): domain Eukaryota; kingdom Metazoa; phylum Chordata; class Mammalia; order Proboscidea; family Elephantidae; genus Loxodonta; species Loxodonta africana. The sequence continues at coordinate 112,235 of NW_026975123.1, forward strand.
TCCATGGGTAAAATGGAGGGCATTGCGGAAGTGGCCGCTTAGGCTGGACCTCTCGTATTGGCTCGGTGTTTGTGACCCGTCCCCGTCAGAAGTTCCGGCCAGCCTTGCGGTGGCTGTCTCCATGGTGATTGGGAAAGAAGCCTTAGGCCCCGCACTCAGCCGTCACCTGGCCTACCTGGCCTCTTTAGCCTCATCTAGACCGCTGTGTGGATGAAAGAATGAATGTCGGCCAATGACCACATGTCCTCGTTGCCTTTGAAGGATTAGGCTCCTTGCCTGGGCAGAAGACAGCCAAGGTCAGCCTGAGCCTAGACACCTAGTGACCTGTGACACTGCAGGCAGTGACAGATGTTGATTTTCATGCTCATGTATCCGCAGGTGGCGGATTCAGAGTGGTCGGAGAAGAAGTGTAACTAGGGATGACACAGACACGAGGGCACGGGCCAAAGGTCAGGGAAAATAGCTGAGATCGTGGAGCTCTAGCGGAGCCAGTGTAGGGCCCAGGCCTCCCTCCTGTACGTGGCAAAGAGGTGATCCATATGCCGCCATGCACAGACTCTGGACTGCTGGGGCCCTGGACGCCCGGATTGCGGCCTTGTCTTCGGAGAAGTGACACACATGCACTGTGCCAGGGGAGGCTGTGGCGCAGCAGAGGGCAAAATCTTGAAAATGGGGGCTTCAGTTGACTTTGCCTGTGCTCTCCTTTGGCTGAGTGCCATCGTGTGTTTCCTAGCAGGAGAAGGCATTCGTGGAGAGAGGCGGATTCCATGTGTGCAGGCAAAGTGTGTGCTGAGATGATGAGTGGCTGGAGACCAGGGTGGACTCTTCAGACCTAGTATAGACCCCTGGCAGGTATGTGTCAATGTTTTCTGCCCATGGCACTCAGCCGGGTATTTGCATAGAATGTTCTCCGAGGAATTAGTAGTCTCCGGAGAGGCTGCTGCATGTCAGCAAGCTTCACCTGGCCAGGTTCGCCCGTGATGTAGCTCCCCAACCAATGACTACTCTCTAGACCTTCCAGATAGACTAGCAGAACTTCTCTCCCCATGGGCAAGCAATAGAGCCAGAGGCCTGGCAGGCCGGATCTGTGCCATTGGCTCAGTCTTGTCACCAGGCCCATGACAAGCTCCGCCCACTCTTGCGGTGGGGGGACTGTCTCTATGGTGATGGCAAAGAAGCCTTAGCCCCGCCCACCTGGCCTTCACTTCACCTACCTGGCCCTCTGACCCTCACTCAGACCTCTGTGTTGATAAAAATCAATGTCCGCCAGTGCCCAGGTGTCAGCATCTGGGATAAAGGATTCGGGACCTTGCCTGGGGCAGAAGGCAGCCCAGGTCAGCGGGTAGCTGGAAGTCTAGTGACTTTTGACACTGCTGCCAGTTACAAATGGTGACTCCCACACTGACAGATCCCCTGGTGGCAGAATGATAGTGATGGGTGGAGAAACATCACTCCGGAGCACACGTTTAATGGGGCAGCAGCCAAAGGAAAGGCCAGGGCCATTGTGGACGTCGTGGAGCTGAATGGCGAGCCAGCAAAGGGCCCAATGATCCCTCCTGTATGTGGCGAACAGGTCATCCGTGTCCCCACGTCCATAAAGCATTGGACTGCTGGGGCCCAGGCTGCCAGGATTTCGGCCTTGCCTTCGGAGCCCGGCCACATAGGCAGCCTTGCAGCGGAGGCGGGGACGTGTAGACAGCAAAAATTTGGAAACTGGCCGTTGTTTCCTCGATTTCTCTGGCATCCGCCTTTTTGAGCGGCTTGCTTTTTTTCCTGGTAGGATAGGGCCCTGCCGGAGAAAGGCAGGATTACTTGTGCAGGAAAGGTGTGTGTTGAGAGGGTGACGACGTTGAGACCATTTTGGGATCTTTAGTCCCAGGAAAGGCCCCTGGCGGGTGTGGGTCAATGTTCTCTACCCATCCCCCTTGGCGGGGGGAGGTTTTCACCATACAAAGCAGCAGCGCAATCATTCGTCGCCGGAGAGGTTGCATCTGCCCACAAGCTCCACCTGGCCAGGGTCCGCCCCTACTGTATTGCGCATGTCAGTGAACAGAAGCTAAAACCTTCCAGAGGGACTACCTGCTATTCTCTACCCACGGGGAAGCAGTACAGCCAGAAGCCTCGCCCGTTCCATCTCTAGGCTCTCTCTCAGGCCCCTCATACTTGTGATGTGTCTCAGGGGTAGAATGAAGAGATTCCTCTGAGTGAACACATACAGAGAGGCCACAGATGCTGAGGAAGGGCGCCTTGCCTAGTGATATCCTAGCGTAAGTGGAAAAGAGGTACCTGCCTGCTGTCCCAGTGTGTCGAACGTGTTGACATCAGGGGTTGCCTACTGTGAAGTTATTCCCTGGGTGCCCTGGATTTTGTGGCCAAAGACGCAAGGGGCCGTTGTCTGTCCATGGGTACAATGGAGGGCACTGCGGAGCTGGCCGGTTAGGCTGGAACTCTCCTATTGGCTCAGTGTTTGTGACTCGTCCCTGTGAGAAGTTCCGCCCAGCCTTCCGGTGGCTGTCACCATGGCGATTGGGAAAGAAGCCTTAGGCCCCACACTCAGCCTTCACCTGGCCTACCTGGCCTCTTTCCCCTCATCTAGACCGCTGTGTGGATGAAAGAAAGGATGTCGGCCAGTGAGCACGTGTCCTGATTTCCTTGGAAGGATTAGGCTCCTTGCCTGGGCAGAAGACAGCCAAGGTCAGCCTGAGCCCAGACACCTAGTGACCTGTGACACTGCAGCCAGTGATAGATGTTGATGTCCACGCTCAGGTATCCGCAGGTGGCGGATTCAGTGTGGTGGGAAGAGAAGTGGAAGTAGAGATGACACACTCACGAGGGCACGGGCCGAAGGTCAGGGAAAATAGCTGAGGTCGTGGAGCTCTAGCGGAGCCAGTCTAGGGCCCAGGCCTCCCTGCTGTACGAGGCAAAGAGGTGATCCATATGCCGCCATCCGTAGACTCTGGTCGGCTGGGGCCCTGGACGCCCGGGTTTCGGCCTTGTCTACCGAGAAGTGACGCACATGCGGTGTGCCACCGGAGGCTGTGGAGCAGCAGAGGGCAAAATCTTGAAAATGGGTGCTTCAGTTGACTTTGCCTGTGCTCTCCTTTGGCTGAGTGACATCGTGTGTTTCCTAGCAGGTGAAGACATTCGTGGAGAGAGGCGGTTTCCATGCGTGCAGGCAAAGTGTGTGCTGAGATGATGAGTTGCTGGAGACCAGGGTGGACTCTTCAGACCCAGAATAGGCCTCTGGCAGGTATGTGTCAATGTTTTCTGCCCATGGCACTCAGCCGGTTATTTGCATAGAGTGTTATCAGCGGAATTAGTAGTCTCCGGAGAGGCTGCCACTTGTCAGCGAGCTTCACCTGGCCAGGTCCCACGGTGATGTCAAGCTTCACCTGGCCAGGTCCGCCCGTGATGTAGCTCCCCAACCAATCACTACTCTCTAGACCTTCCAGAGAGACTAGCAGAACTTCTCTCCCCATGGGCAAGCAGTAGAGCCAGAGGCCTTCCGCCTTTGCTGTTTGGTCTCTAGGCCCTCTGTCAGGCACTCCAAGGTGTGAAGTGACAAGGGGGAGAAGGAAGAGATTTCAGAGAATGAAGACAAGCAGAGAGAGACAGAGAGAGGCAAGAGATGCTGAGTGGGGATGCCTTGCCTACTGATATCCTCAGGAAAGTGGGAAAGAGGTACCTGGCGTGCTCTGCCAATGCCCTGAAGCAGTCCGCACCAGGGGCTCCCTTGTGCCTGCGTAGCCTTTCCCGGGGTGTGCTCAAATCCTGTGGCCACTAGGTGTCATAGGTCACACTGGAGGGCCCTGTGTCATCTGCCTGGCGGGCCGGATCTCTGCCATTGGCTCAGTCTTGTCACCAGGCCCATGACAAGCTCCGCCCACTCTTGCGGTGGGGGGACTGTCTCTATGGTGATGGCAAAGAAGCCTTAGCCCCGCCCACCTGGCCTTCACTTCACCTACCTGGCCCTCTGACCCTCACTCAGACCTCTGTGTTGATAAAAATCAATGTCCGCCAGTGCCCAGGTGTCAGCATCTGGGATAAAGGATTCGGGACCTTGCCTGGGGCAGAAGGCAGCCCAGGTCAGCGGGTAGCTGGAAGTCTAGTGACTTGTGACACTGCTGCCGGTGACAAATGATGACTCCCACACTCACAGATCCCGTGGTGGCAGAATGATAGTGATGGGTGGAGAAACATCGCTCCGGAGCACACGTTTAATGGGGCAGCAGCCAAAGCAAAGGCCAGGGCCAGTAGTGGACGTCGTGGAGCTGAATGGCGAGCCAGCGAAGGGCCCAAGGATCCCTCCTGTATATGGCGAACAGGTCATCCGTGTCCCCACGTCCATAAAGCATTGGACTGCTGGGGCCCAGGCTGCCAGGATTTCGGCCTTGCCTTCGGAGCCCGGCCACATAGGCAGCCTTGCAGCGGAGGCGGGGACGTGTAGACAGCAAAAATTTGGAAACTGGCCGTTGTTTCCTCGATTTCTCTGGCATCCGCCTTTTTGAGCGGCTTGCTTTTTTTCCTGGTAGGATAGGGCCCTGACGGAGAAAGGCAGGATTACGTGTGCAGGAAAGGTGTGTGTTGAGAGGGTGACGACGTTGAGACCATGTTGGACTCTTTAGTCCCAGGAAAGGCCCCTGGCGGGTGTGGGTCAATGTTCTCTACCCATCCCCCTTGGCCTCACCATACAAAGCAGCAGCACAATCATTCGTCGCCGGAGAGGTTGCATCTGCCCACAAGCTCCACCTGACCAGGGTCCCCCCCTACTGTATTGCGCATGTCAGTGAACAGAAGCTAAAACCTTCCAGAGAGACTACCTGCTATTCTCTACCCAAGGGGAAGCCGTACAGCCAGAAGCCTCGCCCGTTCCATCTCTAGGCTCTCTCTCAGGCCCCTCATACTTGTGATGTGTCTCAGGGGTAGAATGAAGAGATTCCTCTGAGTGAACACATACAGAGAGGCCACAGATGCTGAGGAAGGGCGCCTTGCCTAGTGATATCCTAGCGTAAGTGGAAAAGAGGTACCTGCCTGCTGTCCCAGTGTGTCGAACGTGTTGACATCAGGGGTTGCCTACTGTGAAGTTATTCCCTGGGTGCCCTGGATTTTGTGGCCAAAGACGCAAGGGGCCGTTGTCTGTCCATGGGTACAATGGAGGGCTCTGCGGAGCTGGCCGATTAGGCTGGAACTCTCCTATTGGCTCAGTGTTTGTGACTCGTCCCTGTGAGAAGTTCCGCCCAGCCTTCCGGTGGCTGTCAGCATGGTGATTGGGAAAGAAGCCTTAGGCCCCACACTCAGCCTTCACCTGGCCTACCTGGCCTCTTTCCCCTCATCTAGACCGCTGTGTGGATGAAAGAAAGGATGTCGGCCAGTGAGCACGTGTCCTGATTTCCTTGGAAGGATTAGGCTCCTTGCCTGGGCAGAAGACAGCCAAGGTCAGCCTGAGCCCAGACACCTAGTGACCTGTGACACTGCAGCCAGTGATAGATGTTGATGTCCACGCTCAGGTATCCGCAGGTGGCGGATTCAGTGTGGTGGGAAGAGAAGTGGAAGTAGAGATGACACACTCACGAGGGCACGGGCCGAAGGTCAGGGAAAATAGCTGAGGTCGTGGAGCTCTAGCGGAGCCAGTCTAGGGCCCAGGCCTCCCTGCTGTACGAGGCAAAGAGGTGATCCATATGCCGCCATCCGTAGACTCTGGTCGGCTGGGGCCCTGGACGCCCGGGTTTCGGCCTTGTCTACCGAGAAGTGACGCACATGCGGTGTGCCACCGGAGGCTGTGGAGCAGCAGAGGGCAAAATCTTGAAAATGGGTGCTTCAGTTGACTTTGCCTGTGCTCTCCTTTGGCTGAGTGACATCGTGTGTTTCCTAGCAGGTGAAGACATTCGTGGAGAGAGGCGGTTTCCATGCGTGCAGGCAAAGTGTGTGCTGAGATGATGAGTTGCTGGAGACCAGGGTGGACTCTTCAGACCCAGAATAGGCCTCTGGCAGGTATGTGTCAATGTTTTCTGCCCATGGCACTCAGCCGGTTATTTGCATAGAGTGTTATCAGCGGAATTAGTAGTCTCCGGAGAGGCTGCCACTTGTCAGCGAGCTTCACCTGGCCAGGTCCCACGGTGATGTCAAGCTTCACCTGGCCAGGTCCGCCCGTGATGTAGCTCCCCAACCAATCACTACTCTCTAGACCTTCCAGAGAGACTAGCAGAACTTCTCTCCCCATGGGCAAGCAGTAGAGCCAGAGGCCTTCCGCCTTTGCTCTTTGGTCTCTAGGCCCTCTGTCAGGCACTCCAAGGTGTGAAGTGACAAGGGGGAGAAGGAAGAGATTTCAGAGAATGAAGACAAGCAGAGAGAGACAGAGAGAGGCAAGAGATGCTGAGTGGGGATGCCTTGCCTACTGATATCCTCAGGAAAGTGGGAAAGAGGTACCTGGCGTGCTCTGCCAATGCCCTGAAGCAGTCCGCACCAGGGGCTCCCTTGTGCCTGCGTAGCCTTTCCCGGGGTGTGCTCAAATCCTGTGGCCACTAGGTGTCATAGGTCACACTGGAGGGCCCTGTGTCATCTGCCTGGCGGGCCGGATCTCTGCCATTGGCTCAGTCTTGTCACCAGGCCCATGACAAGCTCCGCCCACTCTTGCGGTGGGGGGACTGTCTCTATGGTGATGGCAAAGAAGCCTTAGCCCCGCCCACCTGGCCTTCACTTCACCTACCTGGCCCTCTGACCCTCACTCAGACCTCTGTGTTGATAAAAATCAATGTCCGCCAGTGCCCAGGTGTCAGCATCTGGGATAAAGGATTCGGGACCTTGCCTGGGGCAGAAGGCAGCCCAGGTCAGCGGGTAGCTGGAAGTCTAGTGACTTGTGACACTGCTGCCGGTGACAAATGATGACTCCCACACTCACAGATCCCGTGGTGGCAGAATGATAGTGATGGGTGGAGAAACATCGCTCCGGAGCACACGTTTAATGGGGCAGCAACCAAAGCAAAGGCCAGGGCCAGTAGTGGACGTCGTGGAGCTGAATGGCGAGCCAGCGAAGGGCCCAAGGATCCCTCCTGTATATGGCGAACAGGTCATCCGTGTCCCCACGTCCATAAAGCATTGGACTGCTGGGGCCCAGGCTGCCAGGATTTCGGCCTTGCCTTCGGAGCCCGGCCACATAGGCAGCCTTGCAGCGGAGGCGGGGACGTGTAGACAGCAAAAATTTGGAAACTGGCCGTTGTTTCCTCGATTTCTCTGGCATCCGCCTTTTTGAGCGGCTTGCTTTTTTTCCTGGTAGGATAGGGCCCTGCCGGAGAAAGGCAGGATTACGTGTGCAGGAAAGGTGTGTGCTGAGAGGGTGACGACGTTGAGACCATGTTGGGATCTTTAGTCCCAAGAGAGGCCCCTGGCGGGTGTGGGTCAGTGTTCTCTACCCATCCCACTTGGCGGGGGGAGGTTTTCACCATACAAAGCAGCAGTGGAATTATCCGTCGCCGGAGGGGTTGCATCTGCCCACAAGCTCCACCTGGCCAGGGTCCGCCCCTGCTGTATTGTCCATGTCAGTCAACAGAAGCTAAGACCTTCCAGAGAGACTACCTGCTCTTCTCTACCCACGGGGAAGCAGTACAGCCAGAAGCCTCCCCCGTTCCATGTCTAGGCTCTCTCTCAGGCCCCTCATACTTGTGATGTGTCTCAGGGGTAGAAGGAAGAGATTTCTCCGAATGAACACATACACAGAGGGGCCATAGATGCTGAGGAAGGGCGCCTTGCCTACTGATATCCTAGCGTAAGTGGAAAAGTGGTACCTGCCTGCTGGCCCCGTGTGTCGAACGTGTCCACATCAGGGGCTGCCTACTGTGAGGTGATTCCCTGGGTGCCCTGGATTTTGTGGCCCAAAAGAGAAGGGGCCGTCGTGTGTCCATGGGTAAAATGGAGGGCATTGCGGAAGTGGCCGCTTAGGCTGGACCTCTCCTATTGGCTCGGTGTTTGTGACCCGTCCCCGTCAGAAGTTCCGGCCAGCCTTGCGGTGGCTGTCTCCATGGTGATTGGGAAAGAAGCCTTAGGCCCCGCACTCAGCCGTCACCTGGCCTACCTGGCCTCTTTAGCCTCATCTAGACCGCTGTGTGGATGAAAGAATGAATGTCGGCCAATGACCACATGTCCTCGTTGCCTTTGAAGGATTAGGCTCCTTGCCTGGGCAGAAGACAGCCAAGGTCAGCCTGAGCCTAGACACCTAGTGACCTGTGACACTGCAGGCAGTGACAGATGTTCATTTTCATGCTCATGTATCCGCAGGTGGCGGATTCAGAGTGGTCGGAGAAGAAGTGTAACTAGGGATGACACAGACACGAGGGCACGGGCCAAAGGTCAGGGAAAATAGCTGAGATCGTGGAGCTCTAGCGGAGCCAGTGTAGGGCCCAGGCCTCCCTCCTGTACGTGGCAAAGAGGTGATCCATATGCCGCCATGCACAGACTCTGGACTGCTGGGGCCCTGGACGCCCGGATTGCGGCCTTGTCTTCGGAGAAGTGACACACATGCACTGTGCCAGCGGAGGCTGTGGCGCAGCAGAGGGCAAAATCTTGAAAATGGGGGCTTCAGTTGACTTTGCCTGTGCTCTCCTTTGGCTGAGTGCCATCGTGTGTTTCCTAGCAGGAGAAGGCATTCGTGGAGAGAGGCGGATTCCATGTGTGCAGGCAAAGTGTGTGCTGAGATGATGAGTGGCTGGAGACCAGGGTGGACTCTTCAGACCCAGGATAGACCCCTGGCAGGTATGTGTCAATGTTTTCTGCCCATGGCACTCAGCCGGGTATTTGCATAGAATGTTCTCCGAGGAATTAGTAGTCTCCGGAGAGGCTGCTGCATGTCAGCAAGCTTCACCTGGCCAGGTCCGCCCGTGATGTAGCTCCCCAATCAATGGCTACTCTCTAGACCTTCCAGATAGACTAGCAGATCTTCTCTGCCCATGGGCAACCAGTAGAGCCAGAGGCCTTCCCCCTTTGCTCTTTCGTCTCTAGGCCCTCTGTCAGGCACTCCAAGGTGTGAAGTGACAAGGGGGAGAAGGAAGAGATTTCAGAGAACGAACACATCCAGAGAGAGACAGAGAGAGGCATGAGATGCTGAGTGGGGATGCCTTGCGTAGTGATATCCTGAGGAAAGTGGGAAAGAGGTACCTGGCCTGCTCTGCCAATGCCCTGAAGCGATCTGCACCAGGGGCTCCCTTGTGCCTGCGTAGCCTTTCCCAGGATGTGCTCAAATCCTGTGGCCACTAGGTGTCGTAGGTCACACTGGAGGGCCCTGTGTCATCTGCCTGGCGGGCCGGATCTCTGCCATTGGCTCAAGTCTTGTCAGCAGGCCCATCACAAGCTCCGCCCACTCTTGCGGGGGGGGACTGTCTCTATGGTGATGGCAAAGGAGTCTTAGCCCCGCCCACCTGGCCTTGACTTCACCTACCTGGCCCGCTGACCCTCACTCAGACCTCTGTGTTGCTCCAAATGAACGTCCGCCAGTGCCCGGGTGTCAGCATCTGGGATAAAGGATTCGGGACCTTGCCTGGGGCAGAAGGCAGCCTAGGTCAGCGGGTACCTGGAAGTCTACTGCCTTGTGACACTGCTGCCAGTGACAAATGGTGACTCCCACACTCACATATCGCCTGGTGGCAGAATGATAGTGATGGGCGGAGAAACATCGCTCCGGAGCACACGTTCCGTGGGGCACCAGCCAAAGCAAAGGCCAGGGCCGGTAGTGGACGTCGTGGAGCTGAATGGCGAGCCAGTGAAGGGCCCAAGGGTCCCTCCTGTATGTGGCGAACAGGTCATCCGTGTCCCCACGTCCATAAACCATGGGACTGCTGGGGCCCAGGCTGCCAGGATTTCGGCCTTGCCATCGGAGCCCGGCCACATACGCGGCCTTGCAGCGGAGGCGGGGACATGTAGACAGCCAAAATTTGGAAAATGGCAGTGTTTCCTCGAGTTCCCTGGCATCGGCCTTTTTGAGCGGCTTGCTTTTTTTCCTGGTAGGAGAGGGCCCTGACGGAGAAAGGCAGGATTACGTGTGCAGGAAAGGTGTGTGCTGAGAGGGTGACGACGTTGAGACCATGTTGGGATCTTTAGTCCCAGGAGAGGCCCCTGGCGGGTGTGGGTCAGTGTTCTCTACCCATCCCACTTGGCGGGGGGAGGTTTTCACCATACAAAGCAGCAGCGGAATTATCCGTCGCCGGAGGGGTTGCATCTGCCCACAAGCTCCACCTGGCCAGGGTCCGCCCCTGCTGTATTGTCCATGTCAGTCAACAGAAGCTAAGACCTTCCAGAGAGACTACCTGCTCTTCTCTACCCACGGGGAAGCAGTACAGCCAGAAGCCTCCCCCGTTCCATGTCTAGGCTCTCTCTCAGGCCCCTCATACTTGTGATGTGTCTCAGGGGTAGAAGGAAGAGATTTCTCCGAATGAACACATACACAGAGGGGCCATAGATGCTGAGGAAGGGCGCCTTGCCTACTGATATCCTAGCGTAAGTGGAAAAGTGGTACCTGCCTGCTGGCCCCGTGTGTCGAACGTGTCCACATCAGGGGCTGCCTACTGTGAGGTGATTCCCTGGGTGCCCTGGATTTTGTGGCCCAAAAGAGAAGGGGCCGTCGTGTGTCCATGGGTAAAATGGAGGGCACTGCGGAAGTGGCCGCTTAGGCTGGACCTCTCCTATTGGCTCGGTGTTTGTGACCCGTCCCCGTCAGAAGTTCCGGCCAGCCTTGCGGTGGCTGTCTCCATGGTGATTGGGAAAGAAGCCTTAGGCCCCGCACTCAGCCGTCACCTGGCCTACCTGGCCTCTTTAGCCTCATCTAGACCGCTGTGTGGATGAAAGAATGAATGTCGGCCAATGACCACATGTCCTCGTTGCCTTTGAAGGATTAGGCTCCTTGCCTGGGCAGAAGACAGCCAAGGTCAGCCTGAGCCTAGACACCTAGTGACCTGTGACACTGCAGGCAGTGACAGATGTTCATTTTCATGCTCATGTATCCGCAGGTGGCAGATTCAGAGTGGTCGAAGAAGAAGTGTAACTAGGGATGACACAGACACGAGGGCACGGGCCAAAGGTCAGGGAAAATAGCTGAGATCGTGGAGCTCTAGCGGAGCCAGTGTAGGGCCCAGGCCTCCCTCCTGTACGTGGCAAAGAGGTGATCCATATGCCGCCATGCACAGACTCTGGACTGCTGGGGCCCTGGACGCCCGGATTGCGGCCTTGTCTTCGGAGAAGTGACACACATGCACTGTGCCAGCGGAGGCTGTGGCGCAGCAGAGGGCAAAATCTTGAAAATGGGGGCTTCAGTTGACTTTGCCTGTGCTCTCCTTTGGCTGAGTGCCATCGTGTGTTTCCTAGCAGGAGAAGGCACTCCTGGAGAGAGGCGGATTCCATGTGTGCAGGCAAAGTGTGTGCTGAGATGATGAGTGGCTGGAGACCAGGGTGGACTCTTCAGACCTAGTATAGACCCCTGGCAGGTATGTGTCAATGTTTTCTGCCCATGGCACTCAGCCGGGTATTTGCATAGAATGTTCTCCGAGGAATTAGTAGTCTCCGGAGAGGCTGCTGCATGTCAGCAAGCTTCACCTGGCCAGGTTCGCCCGTGATGTAGCTCCCCAACCAATGACTACTCTCTAGACCTTCCAGATAGACTAGCAGAACTTCTCTCCCCATGGGCAAGCAATAGAGCCAGAGGCCTGGCAGGCCGGATCTGTGCCATTGGCTCAGTCTTGTCACCAGGCCCATGACAAGCTCCGCCCACTCTTGCGGTGGGGGGACTGTCTCTATGGTGATGGCAAAGAAGCCTTAGCCCCGCCCACCTGGCCTTCACTTCACCTACCTGGCCCTCTGACCCTCACTCAGACCTCTGTGTTGATAAAAATCAATGTCCGCCAGTGCCCAGGTGTCAGCATCTGGGATAAAGGATTCGGGACCTTGCCTGGGGCAGAAGGCAGCCCAGGTCAGCGGGTAGCTGGAAGTCTAGTGACTTTTGACACTGCTGCCAGTTACAAATGGTGACTCCCACACTGACAGATCCCCTGGTGGCAGAATGATAGTGATGGGTGGAGAAACATCACTCCGGAGCACACGTTTAATGGGGCAGCAGCCAAAGGAAAGGCCAGGGCCATTGTGGACGTCGTGGAGCTGAATGGCGAGCCAGCAAAGGGCCCAATGATCCCTCCTGTATGTGGCGAACAGGTCATCCGTGTCCCCACGTCCATAAAGCATTGGACTGCTGGGGCCCAGGCTGCCAGGATTTCGGCCTTGCCTTCGGAGCCCGGCCACATAGGCAGCCTTGCAGCGGAGGCGGGGACGTGTAGACAGCAAAAATTTGGAAACTGGCCGTTGTTTCCTCGATTTCTCTGGCATCCGCCTTTTTGAGCGGCTTGCTTTTTTTCCTGGTAGGATAGGGCCCTGCCGGAGAAAGGCAGGATTACTTGTGCAGGAAAGGTGTGTGTTGAGAGGGTGACGACGTTGAGACCATTTTGGGATCTTTAGTCCCAGGAAAGGCCCCTGGCGGGTGTGGGTCAATGTTCTCTACCCATCCCCCTTGGCGGGGGGAGGTTTTCACCATACAAAGCAGCAGCGCAATCATTCGTCGCCGGAGAGGTTGCATCTGCCCACAAGCTCCACCTGGCCAGGGTCCGCCCCTACTGTATTGCGCATGTCAGTGAACAGAAGCTAAAACCTTCCAGAGGGACTACCTGCTATTCTCTACCCACGGGGAAGCAGTACAGCCAGAAGCCTCGCCCGTTCCATCTCTAGGCTCTCTCTCAGGCCCCTCATACTTGTGATGTGTCTCAGGGGTAGAATGAAGAGATTCCTCTGAGTGAACACATACAGAGAGGCCACAGATGCTGAGGAAGGGCGCCTTGCCTAGTGATATCCTAGCGTAAGTGGAAAAGAGGTACCTGCCTGCTGTCCCAGTGTGTCGAACGTGTTGACATCAGGGGTTGCCTACTGTGAAGTTATTCCCTGGGTGCCCTGGATTTTGTGGCCAAAGACGCAAGGGGCCGTTGTCTGTCCATGGGTACAATGGAGGGCACTGCGGAGCTGGCCGGTTAGGCTGGAACTCTCCTATTGGCTCAGTGTTTGTGACTCGTCCCTGTGAGAAGTTCCGCCCAGCCTTCCGGTGGCTGTCACCATGGCGATTGGGAAAGAAGCCTTAGGCCCCACACTCAGCCTTCACCTGGCCTACCTGGCCTCTTTCCCCTCATCTAGACCGCTGTGTGGATGAAAGAAAGGATGTCGGCCAGTGAGCACGTGTCCTGATTTCCTTGGAAGGATTAGGCTCCTTGCCTGGGCAGAAGACAGCCAAGGTCAGCCTGAGCCCAGACACCTAGTGACCTGTGACACTGCAGCCAGTGATAGATGTTGATGTCCACGCTCAGGTATCCGCAGGTGGCGGATTCAGTGTGGTGGGAAGAGAAGTGGAAGTAGAGATGACACACTCACGAGGGCACGGGCCGAAGGTCAGGGAAAATAGCTGAGGTCGTGGAGCTCTAGCGGAGCCAGTCTAGGGCCCAGGCCTCCCTGCTGTACGAGGCAAAGAGGTGATCCATATGCCGCCATCCGTAGACTCTGGTCGGCTGGGGCCCTGGACGCCCGGGTTTCGGCCTTGTCTACCGAGAAGTGACGCACATGCGGTGTGCCACCGGAGGCTGTGGAGCAGCAGAGGGCAAAATCTTGAAAATGGGTGCTTCAGTTGACTTTGCCTGTGCTCTCCTTTGGCTGAGTGACATCGTGTGTTTCCTAGCAGGTGAAGACATTCGTGGAGAGAGGCGGTTTCCATGCGTGCAGGCAAAGTGTGTGCTGAGATGATGAGTTGCTGGAGACCAGGGTGGACTCTTCAGACCCAGAATAGGCCTCTGGCAGGTATGTGTCAATGTTTTCTGCCCATGGCACTCAGCCGGTTATTTGCATAGAGTGTTATCAGCGGAATTAGTAGTCTCCGGAGAGGCTGCCACTTGTCAGCGAGCTTCACCTGGCCAGGTCCCACGGTGATGTCAAGCTTCACCTGGCCAGGTCCGCCCGTGATGTAGCTCCCCAACCAATCACTACTCTCTAGACCTTCCAGAGAGACTAGCAGAACTTCTCTCCCCATGGGCAAGCAGTAGAGCCAGAGGCCTTCCGCCTTTGCTCTTTGGTCTCTAGGCCCTCTGTCAGGCACTCCAAGGTGTGAAGTGACAAGGGGGAGAAGGAAGAGATTTCAGAGAATGAAGACAAGCAGAGAGAGACAGAGAGAGGCAAGAGATGCTGAGTGGGGATGCCTTGCCTACTGATATCCTCAGGAAAGTGGGAAAGAGGTACCTGGCGTGCTCTGCCAATGCCCTGAAGCAGTCCGCACCAGGGGCTCCCTTGTGCCTGCGTAGCCTTTCCCGGGGTGTGCTCAAATCCTGTGGCCACTAGGTGTCATAGGTCACACTGGAGGGCCCTGTGTCATCTGCCTGGCGGGCCGGATCTCTGCCATTGGCTCAGTCTTGTCACCAGGCCCATGACAAGCTCCGCCCACTCTTGCGGTGGGGGGACTGTCTCTATGGTGATGGCAAAGAAGCCTTAGCCCCGCCCACCTGGCCTTCACTTCACCTACCTGGCCCTCTGACCCTCACTCAGACCTCTGTGTTGATAAAAATCAATGTCCGCCAGTGCCCAGGTGTCAGCATCTGGGATAAAGGATTCGGGACCTTGCCTGGGGCAGAAGGCAGCCCAGGTCAGCGGGTAGCTGGAAGTCTAGTGACTTGTGACACTGCTGCCGGTGACAAATGATGACTCCCACACTCACAGATCCCGTGGTGGCAGAATGATAGTGATGGGTGGAGAAACATCGCTCCGGAGCACACGTTTAATGGGGCAGCAGCCAAAGCAAAGGCCAGGGCCAGTAGTGGACGTCGTGGAGCTGAATGGCGAGCCAGCGAAGGGCCCAAGGATCCCTCCTGTATATGGCGAACAGGTCATCCGTGTCCCCACGTCCATAAAGCATTGGACTGCTGGGGCCCAGGCTGCCAGGATTTCGGCCTTGCCTTCGGAGCCCGGCCACATAGGCAGCCTTGCAGCGGAGGCGGGGACGTGTAGACAGCAAAAATTTGGAAACTGGCCGTTGTTTCCTCGATTTCTCTGGCATCCGCCTTTTTGAGCGGCTTGCTTTTTTTCCTGGTAGGATAGGGCCCTGACGGAGAAAGGC
Organism: Loxodonta africana; assembly: GCF_030014295.1. NCBI lineage: Eukaryota > Metazoa > Chordata > Mammalia > Proboscidea > Elephantidae > Loxodonta > Loxodonta africana. The sequence goes on from NW_026975123.1 coordinate 127,404, forward strand.
AGGATTACGTGTGCAGGAAAGGTGTGTGTTGAGAGGGTGACGACGTTGAGACCATGTTGGACTCTTTAGTCCCAGGAAAGGCCCCTGGCGGGTGTGGGTCAATGTTCTCTACCCATCCCCCTTGGCCTCACCATACAAAGCAGCAGCACAATCATTCGTCGCCGGAGAGGTTGCATCTGCCCACAAGCTCCACCTGACCAGGGTCCCCCCCTACTGTATTGCGCATGTCAGTGAACAGAAGCTAAAACCTTCCAGAGAGACTACCTGCTATTCTCTACCCAAGGGGAAGCCGTACAGCCAGAAGCCTCGCCCGTTCCATCTCTAGGCTCTCTCTCAGGCCCCTCATACTTGTGATGTGTCTCAGGGGTAGAATGAAGAGATTCCTCTGAGTGAACACATACAGAGAGGCCACAGATGCTGAGGAAGGGCGCCTTGCCTAGTGATATCCTAGCGTAAGTGGAAAAGAGGTACCTGCCTGCTGTCCCAGTGTGTCGAACGTGTTGACATCAGGGGTTGCCTACTGTGAAGTTATTCCCTGGGTGCCCTGGATTTTGTGGCCAAAGACGCAAGGGGCCGTTGTCTGTCCATGGGTACAATGGAGGGCTCTGCGGAGCTGGCCGATTAGGCTGGAACTCTCCTATTGGCTCAGTGTTTGTGACTCGTCCCTGTGAGAAGTTCCGCCCAGCCTTCCGGTGGCTGTCACCATGGTGATTGGGAAAGAAGCCTTAGGCCCCACACTCAGCCTTCACCTGGCCTACCTGGCCTCTTTCCCCTCATCTAGACCGCTGTGTGGATGAAAGAAAGGATGTCGGCCAGTGAGCACGTGTCCTGATTTCCTTGGAAGGATTAGGCTCCTTGCCTGGGCAGAAGACAGCCAAGGTCAGCCTGAGCCCAGACACCTAGTGACCTGTGACACTGCAGCCAGTGATAGATGTTGATGTCCACGCTCAGGTATCCGCAGGTGGCGGATTGAGTGTGGTGGGAAGAGAAGTGGAAGTAGAGATGACACACTCACGAGGGCACGGGCCGAAGGTCAGGGAAAATAGCTGAGGTCGTGGAGCTCTAGCGGAGCCAGTCTAGGGCCCAGGCCTCCCTGCTGTACGAGGCAAAGAGGTGATCCATATGCCGCCATCCGTAGACTCTGGTCGGCTGGGGCCCTGGACGCCCGGGTTTCGGCCTTGTCTACCGAGAAGTGACGCACATGCGGTGTGCCACCGGAGGCTGTGGAGCAGCAGAGGGCAAAATCTTGAAAATGGGTGCTTCAGTTGACTTTGCCTGTGCTCTCCTTTGGCTGAGTGACATCGTGTGTTTCCTAGCAGGTGAAGACATTCGTGGAGAGAGGCGGTTTCCATGCGTGCAGGCAAAGTGTGTGCTGAGATGATGAGTTGCTGGAGACCAGGGTGGACTCTTCAGACCCAGAATAGGCCTCTGGCAGGTATGTGTCAATGTTTTCTGCCCATGGCACTCAGCCGGTTATTTGCATAGAGTGTTATCAGCGGAATTAGTAGTCTCCGGAGAGGCTGCCACTTGTCAGCGAGCTTCACCTGGCCAGGTCCCACGGTGATGTCAAGCTTCACCTGGCCAGGTCCGCCCGTGATGTAGCTCCCCAACCAATCACTACTCTCTAGACCTTCCAGAGAGACTAGCAGAACTTCTCTCCCCATGGGCAAGCAGTAGAGCCAGAGGCCTTCCGCCTTTGCTCTTTGGTCTCTAGGCCCTCTGTCAGGCACTCCAAGGTGTGAAGTGACAAGGGGGAGAAGGAAGAGATTTCAGAGAATGAAGACAAGCAGAGAGAGACAGAGAGAGGCAAGAGATGCTGAGTGGGGATGCCTTGCCTACTGATATCCTCAGGAAAGTGGGAAAGAGGTACCTGGCGTGCTCTGCCAATGCCCTGAAGCAGTCCGCACCAGGGGCTCCCTTGTGCCTGCGTAGCCTTTCCCGGGGTGTGCTCAAATCCTGTGGCCACTAGGTGTCATAGGTCACACTGGAGGGCCCTGTGTCATCTGCCTGGCGGGCCGGATCTCTGCCATTGGCTCAGTCTTGTCACCAGGCCCATGACAAGCTCCGCCCACTCTTGCGGTGGGGGGACTGTCTCTATGGTGATGGCAAAGAAGCCTTAGCCCCGCCCACCTGGCCTTCACTTCACCTACCTGGCCCTCTGACCCTCACTCAGACCTCTGTGTTGATAAAAATCAATGTCCGCCAGTGCCCAGGTGTCAGCATCTGGGATAAAGGATTCGGGACCTTGCCTGGGGCAGAAGGCAGCCCAGGTCAGCGGGTAGCTGGAAGTCTAGTGACTTGTGACACTGCTGCCGGTGACAAATGATGACTCCCACACTCACAGATCCCGTGGTGGCAGAATGATAGTGATGGGTGGAGAAACATCGCTCCGGAGCACACGTTTAATGGGGCAGCAGCCAAAGCAAAGGCCAGGGCCAGTAGTGGACGTCGTGGAGCTGAATGGCGAGCCAGCGAAGGGCCCAAGGATCCCTCCTGTATATGGCGAACAGGTCATCCGTGTCCCCACGTCCATAAAGCATTGGACTGCTGGGGCCCAGGCTGCCAGGATTTCGGCCTTGCCTTCGGAGCCCGGCCACATAGGCAGCCTTGCAGCGGAGGCGGGGACGTGTAGACAGCAAAAATTTGGAAACTGGCCGTTGTTTCCTCGATTTCTCTGGCATCCGCCTTTTTGAGCGGCTTGCTTTTTTTCCTGGTAGGATAGGGCCCTGACGGAGAAAGGCAGGATTACGTGTGCAGGAAAGGTGTGTGTTGAGAGGGTGACGACGTTGAGACCATGTTGGACTCTTTAGTCCCAGGAAAGGCCCCTGGCGGGTGTGGGTCAATGTTCTCTACCCATCCCCCTTGGCCTCACCATACAAAGCAGCAGCACAATCATTCGTCGCCGGAGAGGTTGCATCTGCCCACAAGCTCCACCTGACCAGGGTCCCCCCCTACTGTATTGCGCATGTCAGTGAACAGAAGCTAAAACCTTCCAGAGAGACTACCTGCTATTCTCTACCCAAGGGGAAGCAGTACAGCCAGAAGCCTCGCCCGTTCCATCTCTAGGCTCTCTCTCAGGCCCCTCATACTTGTGATGTGTCTCAGGGGTAGAATGAAGAGATTCCTCTGAGTGAACACATACAGAGAGGCCACAGATGCTGAGGAAGGGCGCCTTGCCTAGTGATATCCTAGCGTAAGTGGAAAAGAGGTACCTGCCTGCTGTCCCAGTGTGTCGAACGTGTTGACATCAGGGGTTGCCTACTGTGAAGTTATTCCCTGGGTGCCCTGGATTTTGTGGCCAAAGACGCAAGGGGCCGTTGTCTGTCCATGGGTACAATGGAGGGCTCTGCGGAGCTGGCCGATTAGGCTGGAACTCTCCTATTGGCTCAGTGTTTGTGACTCGTCCCTGTGAGAAGTTCCGCCCAGCCTTCCGGTGGCTGTCACCATGGTGATTGGGAAAGAAGCCTTAGGCCCCACACTCAGCCCTCACCTGGCCTACCTGGCCTCTTTCCCCTCATCTAGACCGCTGTGTGGATGAAAGAAAGGATGTCGGCCAGTGAGCACGTGTCCTGATTTCCTCGGAAGGATTAGGCTCCTTGCCTGGGCAGAAGACAGCCAAGGTCAGCCTGAGCCTAGACACCTAGTGACCTGTGACACTGCAGCCAGTGACAGATGTTGATGTCCACGCTCAGGTATCCGCAGGTGGCGGATTCAGTGTGGTGGGAAGAGAAGTGGAAGTAGAGATGACACAGACACGAGGGCACGGCCCGAAGGTCAGGGAAAATAGCTGAGGTCGTGGAGCTCTAGCGGAGCCAGTCTAGGGCCCAGGCCTCCCTGCTGTACGTGGCAAAGAGGTGATCCTTATGCCGCCATGCGCAGACTCTGGACGGCTGGGGCCCTGGATGCCCGGATTTCGGCCTTGTCTACCGAGAAGTGACGCACATGCAGTTTGCCACCGGAGACTGTGGAGCAGCAGAGGGCAAAATCTTGAAAATGGGGGCTTCAGTTGACGTTGCCTGTGCTCTCCTTTGGCTGAGCGACATCGTGTGTTTCCTAGCAGGTGAAGACATTCGTGGAGAGAGGTGGTTTCCATGCGTGCAGGCAAAGTGTGTGCTGAGATCATGAGTTGCTGGAGACCAGGATGGACTCCTCAGACCCAGAATAGGCCTCTGGCAGGTATGTGTGAATTGATTCGATGGGATTCGACGCCATTCGACGGAATTTTTCTCGTTTCATCTCCATTCAGCTTGATTCGACTCTGTTCTACTCTACTCTATTCTACTCTACACTATTCTGCTCTGCTCTACCCTTTTCTACTCTTTTCTATTGTATTCTTTCCATTCTCTTCTACTGTGTTCAAGTCTACTCTATTCCATCCTACCCTAATCTAATCTATTCTACTGGATTAGATTCCACGCATCTCGATGCGATTCGGCTCAAATCGGCTCCTTTCCACTCCATTCATCCCCAATCGGCTCAAATCGGTTCGATTCAGCTCTAATCGGCTCCATTCGGCTCTAGTCAGCTCGAATAGGCTCTATTCGGCTCTGTTAGACTCTACTCAACTCTATTATCTCTTTTCGACTCCACTCGACTCCATGCTACACCATTCTACTCCATCCTAAACTGTTCTCTACTGTATTGTATTGGACTCTACCCTACTCTAGTCTATTCTAATTGATTGGATTGGATTGGAATTGATCAGATTCCATGCTATTCGACGGGATTCGACGCGATAGAGCACGATTCCACGGGATTCGGCGTGATTTGTCTTGGTTTCTATCGATTTAGCTCTTTTGGGCTCTATTTGGCTGTCTTTGGCTCTATTCGGCAATATTCGACTCTACTCTTCTATACTCTGCTCGTCTCGACCCTATTCTATTCTTTCAGTCCTGTTCTGTTCTGTTCTACTGCACTCTATTCTACCCTACCCTACCCTAACTTAGCCTACTGTAATCTATTCTATGCTATTCGACACACTTGAACGGAATTCGACCTGATTCTGGTCATATCGGCTCGATTCATCTCCTTTCTGCTCCATTAAACTCGATTCGGTTCTATTCGGCTCTTTTCCACTCTATTCGGCTCTTTTTGGCAGTATTCGACTCTATGTGACTCTAGTCTACTCGATTCTTTCTGTTCTGTTCTATTCTACTCTATTCTATTCTTCTCTACTCTACCCTAACCTTACCTTCCCCACACTAATCTATTTGATTCGATTCGACACATTTCAAATGACTGGACTTGATTCATCTCGATTCACCTTGAATTTGGTCAATTCGGCTGTATTCAGCTCTGTTTGGCTCTTTTCAGCTCTCGTCAACTCGATTTGACTCTATTCTACTGGACCCGACTCTACTTAATTCTATTCTCTTCTTTCTATTGTGTTCTGTTGTGTTGTAGTCTAGCCTCTCCTGCCGTACCCTCCTCTAATCTATTCGATTCAACGCATTTCGACGCGATTCCATGTGATTAGGCTTGAATCGGGTCGATTTAGCTCTATTTGGCTTGAATTGGGTCAGTTCGTCTCGATTCTGCTCAATTCAGCATAATTAGGCTCGAGTGAACCTTATTCAGCCCTGTTCAGCTCTACTCAGCCGTTTCTCCTTTATTTGTCTCTATTTGTCTCCATTCAACTCCATTCCACACCATTCTACTCTTTTCTACTCTATTCTATTCTGTTCTACCCTACCCTACTCTAATCTATTCGACTGGATGCGATTCGAAGCAATTCGGTGTGATTCATCTCGTTTTATTTCCGTTTGACTCGATTCGGCCAGAATGGGCTCTATTCAGCTATGTCCTGCACTGTTTGACTCTATTTGACTCAATTCTACTCTGCTCTGCTTTACTCTCTCTACTCCACCCTACTGTACTATATTCTAGTCTTTCTATTCTGTACTATTCTGTTCTATTCTACCCACCCGCCCCTCCCCTAATCTATTTGATTAGATTCGATGTGACGTATTTCCACGCGATTTGACGCGATTAGGCTTGAATCAGCTCGATTCAGTTCGCATCGGCTCTATTCGGCTCGACTTGACTCCATTTCACTCCATTCGGCTCGATTAGGCTCGAATTCCATCGATTCTGCTGGATTCTGCTCAATTAGGCCTTATTTGGCCCTATCCGGCCCTATTCTGCTCTATTAGACTCTTTTGTACTCTATTCATATCTATCCGTCTCTATTGGACTCCGTTCAACTCCATTCTATTCCATTCCACAGCATTCTTCACTATTTTCCTCTATTCTATTCTACCCTTCCCTACCCTAATCTCTTCTAATCGATTCGATTTGATTTGACGCGATTCGAAGCAACCGGACGTGATTCGTCTCGTTTTGTCTCCACTCGGCTCAATTCGGGTATGTTCTCTCTCTTTGACTCTATTCTGTTCTGTTGTATTCTTTCTGTTCTGTTCTGTTCTCTCCTATTCTGTTGTACTCTATTCTATTTTACCCTACCCGACCCTACGGCACCCCACCCGAACCTAGCCTACTTTAGTCTATTGGATTCAATTCGATTCCGTGCAAAGCGATTTGATATGACTTGACTGGATTCAGCAAGATCTGAAGGGATTTGATGAGATTCCATGCAACTCGACGTGATTCGGTAGGATTCTCTGAGGTTTGACGCGATTCGAAGTTATTCGACGTGATTCCATGGGATTCGACATGATATGAAGCGATTTGACCTTGTTTGATTCAAAACGATGTGGCTCGACTCGATTCGACCTGATTCGATTCGGCGCTGTTCGGTGACAGTCAGTGCGATTCTGCTTGATTCCGCTCGATTAGGTGTGATTCGGCAGTATACAGCTCTTTTCGGCTGTATTCAGCTCCATTCGTCTCTATTCAGCTTAGTCGGCTCTATTCGACTGTATTCGACTCTACTCTTTTCCACTCTATTCTACTCGATTCTATTCCTTCTATTCTGTTCTAATCTCTTCTATTCCACTCTACGCTGTTCTATTCTACCCTCCCCTCCCCTCCCCTTCTCTAATCTATACGTCTCAATTGGATTTGACGCATTGAACGCGATTCGAGGCGATGAAGCTTGAATCGGCTCGATTCGGCTCGATTTGGCTCTATTCGGCTCAGTTAGGCTCCATTCAGCTTGTTTTGGCTTGAGTCGCTTCGAATCTGCTCGATTTGGCGTTCTTCGGCCCTATTCTGCTCTATTCGACTCTTTTCTACTCTATTCATTTCTATTTGACTCCATTCTACTCCATTCTATTCATTCCACACTATTCTACACTATTCTACTCTATTCTGCTCTACCCTACCCAGCACCACTCTAATTGCTTCTACACGATTCCTCTCGTTTCGTCTGCATTTGGCTCTCTTCAGCTCTATTCTACTCTAGTCAACTCTTCTCTATTCTATTGTATTGTTTCTACTCTGTTCTGTACTATTCTACTCTATTCTACCCTACCCTATGCTACCCAACTCTAAGGTATTGTAATCCACTTGATTGGATTTGATTCATTCAACCCATTTCGACGCGATTCGGCTCGATTTGGCTCTGTTCGAATCTATTCTACTCTACTCTATTCCCCTCTACTCTACTCTAGCCTACTCGTTTCTGTATTCGTTCTGTGTTGTTCTGTTCTATTTTGTTCTGTTCTGTTCTGTTTTATTCTATTCTACTCCATTCTACCCTACCCTAGCCTACCCGAACCTCCCCTACTCTAGTCTATTCAATTGAATTCGACAAATTTTGACGCGACTAGGGGCCGAATCGGTGTGATTCATGTCCATCCGGCTCCATTTGTCTTGAATAGTGTCGATTCGGCTTGATTAGGCTCGATTCACTGGATTCGGCTCGATTTCGCTCAATTCAGCTCGATTTGGCCCTCTTCGGCCCTCTTCGGCTCTCTTCTACTCTACTCGATTCCATTGCACACCATTCTACTCCATTCTACGCTATTCTACTATACCCTACTGTGATTGATTCCATGGGATTCGACGCCATTCGACGAGATTTGTCTCGTTTCGTCTCCATTCAGCTTGCTTCGGCTCTGTTCTACTCTACTCTATTCTACTCTACACTATTCTGCTCTGCTCTACCCTTTTCTACTCTTTTCTATTGTATTCTTTCCATTCTCTTCTACTGTGTTCAAGTCTACTCTATTCCACCCTACCCTAATCTAATCTATTCTACTGGATTCGATTCCATGCATCTCGATGCGATTCAGCTCAAATCGGCTCCTTTCCACTCCATTCATCCCCAATCGGCTCAAATCGGTTCGATTCAGCTCTAATCGGCTCCATTCGGCTCTAGTCAGCTCGAATAGGCTCTATTCGGCTCTGTTAGACTCTACTCAACTCTATTATCTCTTTTCGACTCCACTCGACTCCATGCCACACCATTCTACTCCATCCTAAACTGTTCTCTACTGTATTGTATTGGACTCTACCCTACTCTAGTCTATTGTAATGGATTGGATTGGATTGGATTGGATTGGAATTGATCAGATTCAATGCAATTCGACGGGATTCGACGCGATAGAGCACGATTCCACGGGATTCGGCGTGATTTGTCTTGGTTTCTATCGATTTAGCTCTTTTGGGCTCTATTTGGCTGTCTTTGGCTCTATTCGGCAATATTCGACTCTACTCTACTCTACTCTTCTATACTCTGCTCGTCTCGACCCTATTCTATTCTTTCAGTTGTGTTCTCTTCTCTTCTGCTCTGTTCTACTGCACTCTATTCTACCCTACCCTACCCTAACTTAGCCTACTGTAATCTGTTCTATGCTATTCGACACACTTGAACGGAATTCGACCTGATTCGGGTCATATCGGCTCGATTCATCTCCTTTCTCCTCCATTAAACTCGATTCGGTTCTATTCGGCTCTTTTCCACTCTATTCGGCTCTTTTTGGCAGTATTCGACTCTATGTGACTCTAGTCTACTCGATTCTTTCTGTTCTGTTCTATTCTACTCTATTCTATTCTTCTCTACCCTACCCTAACCTTACCTTCCCCACACTAATCTATTTGATTCGATTCGACACATTTCAAACGACTGGACTTGATTCATCTCGATTCACCTTGAATTTGGTCAATTCGGCTGTATTCAGCTCTGTTTGGCTCTTTTCAGCTCTCGTCAACTCGATTTGACTCTATTCTACTGGACCCGACTCTACTTAATTCTATTCTCTTCTTTCTATTGTGTTCTGTTGTGTTGTAGTCTAGCCTCTCCTGCCGTACCCTCCTCTACACTAATCTATTCGATTCAACGCATTTCGACGCGATTCCATGCGATTAGGCTTGAATCGGCTCGATTTAGCTCTATTTGGCTTGAATTGGGTCAGTTCGTCTCGATTCTGCTCAATTCAGCGTAATTAGGCTCGAGTGAACCTTATTCAGCCCTGTTCAGCTCTACTCAACCCTTTCTACTTTATTTGTCTCTATCTGGCTCCATTCAACTCCATTCCACACCATTCTACTCTTTTCTACTCTATTCTATTCTGTTCCACCCTACCCTACTCTAATCGATTCGAATCGATTCGATTCATCACGATTTGTCTCCTTTCCTCTCCATTCGAATCGATTCGGCTTGAATTGGATCTATTCATCTATATTCTGCACTACCCAACTCTGACTATTCCACTCTACTCAACTCTACTCCATTCTACTCTTGGTATTCTCTTCTGTTCTACTCTATTCTATTCTTCTGTGCCCTTCCCTACTGAATCCCAGCCTAACCTACACTACTCTAATCTATTCGATTTAATTCGATTCCATTCCGTTTGACACCATTCGACCCGATTTGAGACAATTCGACGGGATTCGGTGAGATTCCGCGAGATTTGATGCGTTTTGGTGGGATTTGATGGAATTCGACGAGATCCGATGCAATAGGATGCAATTAAGTGTGTTTTGGCTCGATTTTGCTGGGTTCAGTTTGTCTCTATTTGGCTCATTTCAGCTCCACTCAGCTGCATTCATCCCGAATCTGGTGGACTCGACTCGATTCGGCTCATTTCGGCCATATTTGGTCCTATTCAGCGTTATTCGGCTCTATTCAACTCTTTTCTACTCTATTCATCTCTGTTCGAATCCATTCGACTCCACTCCACACCATTCTATTCCATTCTACACTACTGTATTCTACAAAACCCTCCCCCACCCTACCCTATCCTAATCTAGTCTGCTCTTTTCTAGTCTCCTTTTCTATTTTCTCTATTCCATCCTATGCTACTCTACCATACCCTGCACTAAGCTAACCTACCCTGACCTATGCTGTTCTATTCTATTTCCTTCTATTTTCTCTGTTCCACCGTAGGCTTCCCTACCCTATGCTACCCCACCGTACCATACTCTACTACTTAGGGTTATTCAATAAGGGTCCTAATTAAGGGGAGTAGTTCGGGCAAGGGTACTCCTTAAGGCAAGTGTACTAGTTCAGGCTACTAGTTAAGGCCAGGCTACTAGTTAAGGCCAGGCTACTAGTTAAGGCGTGGGTACTTGTTGAGGGTACTGGTTAAGGCAAGGCTACCCGTTCAGGCTACTTGTTAAGCACATACTACTAGTGAAGGCAAGGGTACTAGTGAAGACTACTGGTTAAGGCAAGGGTACTTCTTAGGACTACTAATTAAGGCAATGGTACTAGATTAGGCTAAGAGTTCAGGCAAGGGTACTCGTTCAGATTACTGACTTAGGGTACTATTCAAGACTAGTTGTCTAGGCTACTGCTCTATGCCACTAGTCTAGCTGACTAGTCCAGCTTACTAGTCTAGGCTTCTACTCTAGCCTTCTCTTGTCTACTCTAGTGTAGTCTACTGGCATCTACCCTAGTCTTCCTATCATAAACTACCCTACCCTAACCTATTCTAATCGATTCCATTTGATTCGATTCAAAGCATTTCGATGCGACTGGACACCATCACGCTTGAGTCGGCTCGATTCCGCAACATCAGCTCGATTTGGCTCGAATCGCTTCAATTCAGCTCGTTTCCACTCGGTTCAGCCTTATTCGGCCCTATTTGGCTCGATTCGACTCTTTTCTACTCTATTTGTCTCTGTTCGACTCCATTTGACTCCACTCTTCTCCATTCTACGCTATTCTACTCTATTCTGTTCTACTCTACCCTACGTTACTCTAATCTATTCGACTGGATGCGATTCGAAGCAATTCGGTGTGATTCATCTCGTTTTGTTTCCATTTGACTCGATTCGGCCAGAATGGGCTCTATTCAGCTATGTCCTGCACTATTTGACTCTATTTGACTCAATTCTACTCTGCTCTGCTTTACTCTCTCTACTCCACCCTACTGTACTATATTCTAGTCTTTCTATTCTGTACTATTCTGTTCTATTCTACCCACCCGCCCCTCCCTTAATCTATTTGATTAGATTCGATGTGACGTATTTCCACGCGATTTGACGCGATTAGGCTTGAATCAGCTCGATTCAGTTCGCATCGGCTCTATTCGTTCGGCTCGACTTGACTCCATTTCACTCCATTCGGCTCGATTAGGCTCGAATTCCATCGATTCTGCTGGATTCTGCTCAATTAGGCCTTATTTGGCCCTATCCGGCCCTATTCTTCTCTATTAGACTCTTTTGTACTCTATTCATATCTCTCCGTCTCTATTGGACTCCGTTCAACTCCATTCTATTCCATTCCACAGCATTCTTCACTATTTTCCTCTATTCTATTCTACCCTTCCCTACCCTAATCTCTTCTAATCGATTCGATTTGATTTGACGCGATTCGAAGCAACCGGACGTGATTCGTCTCGTTTTGTCTCCACTCGGCTCAATTCGGGTATGTTCTCTCTCTTTGACTCTATTCTGTTCTGTTGTATTCTTTCTGTTCTGTTCTGTTCTCTCCTATTCTGTTGTACTCTATTCTATTCTACCCTACCCGACCCTACGGCACCCCACCCGAACCTAGCCTACTTTAGTCTATTGGATTCAATTCGATTCCGTGCAAAGCGATTTGATATGACTTGACTGGATTCAGCAAGATCTGAAGGGATTTGATGAGATTCCATGCGACTCGACGTGATTCGGTAGGATTCTCTGAGGTTTGACGCGATTCGAAGTTATTCGACGTGATTCCATGGGATTCGACACGATATGAAGCGATTTGACCTTGTTTGATTCAAAACGATGTGGCTCGACTCGATTCGACCTGATTCGATTCGACGCTGTTCGGTGACAGTCAGTGCGATTCTGCTTGATTCCGCTCGATTAGGTGTGATTCGGCAGTATACAGCTCTTTTCGGCTGTATTCAGCTCCATTCGTCTCTATTCAGCTTAGTCGGCTCTATTCGACTGTATTCGACTCTACTCTTTTCCACTCTATTCTACTCGATTCTATTCCTTCTATTCTGTTCTAATCTCTTCTATTCCACTCTACGCTGTTCTATTCTCCCCTGCCCTCCCCTCCCCTTCTCTAATCTATACGTCTCAATTGGATTTGACGCATTGAACGCGATTCGAGGTGATGAAGCTTGAATCGGCTCGATTCGGCTCGATTTGGCTCTATTCGGCTCAGTTAGGCTCCATTCAGCTTGTTTTGGCTTGAGTCGCTTCGAATCTGCTCGATTTGGCGTTCTTCGGCCCTATTCTGCTCTATTCGACTCTTTTCTACTCTATTCATTTCTATTTGACTCCATTCTACTCCATTCTATTCATTCCACACTATTCTACACTATTCTACTCTATTCTGCTCTACCCTACCCAGCACCACTCTAATTGCTTCTACACGATTCCTCTCGTTTCGTCTGCATTTGGCTCTCTTCAGCTCTATTCTACTCTAGTCAACTCTTCTCTATTCTATTGTATTGTTTCTACTCTGTTCTGTACTATTCTACTCTATTCTACCCTACCCTATGCTACCCAACTCTAAGGTATTGTAATCCACTTGATTGGATTTGATTCATTCAACCCATTTCGACGCGATTCGGCTCGATTTGGCTCTGTTCGAATCTATTCTACTCTACTCTATTCCCCTCTACTCTACTCTAGCCTACTCGTTTCTGTATTCGTTCTGTGTTGTTCTGTTCTATTTTGTTCTGTTCTGTTCTGTTTTATTCTATTCTACTCCATTCTACCCTACCCTAGCCTACCCGAACCTCCCCTACTCTAGTCTATTCAATTGAATTCGACAAATTTTGACGCGACTAGGGGCCGAATCGGTGTGATTCATGTCCATCCGGCTCCATTTGTCTCGAATAGTGTCGATTCGGCTTGATTAGGCTCGATTCACTGGATTCGGCTCGATTTCGCTCAATTCAGCTCGATTTGGCTCTCTTCGGCCCTCTTCGGCTCTCTTCTACTCTACTCGATTCCATTGCACACCATTCTACTCCATTCTACGCTATTCTACTATACCCTACTGTGATTGATTCCACGGGATTCGACGCCATTCGACGAGATTTGTCTCGTTTCGTCTCCATTCAGCTTGCTTCGGCTCTGTTCTACTCTACTCTATTCTACTCTACACTATTCTGCTCTGCTCTACCCTTTTCTACTCTATTCTATTGTATTCTTTCCATTCTCTTCTACTGTGTTCAAGTCTACTCTATTCCACCCTACCCTAATCTAATCTATTCTACTGGATTCGATTCCACGCATCTCGATGCGATTCAGCTCAAATCGGCTCCTTTCCACTCCATTCATCCCCAATCGGCTCAAATCGGTTCGATTCAGCTCTAATCGGCTCCATTCGGCTCTAGTCAGCTCGAATAGGCTCTATTCGGCTCTGTTAGACTCTACTCAACTCTATTATCTCTTTTCGACTCCACTCGACTCCATGCCACACCATTCTACTCCATCCTAAACTGTTCTCTACTGTATTGTATTGGACTCTACCCTACTCTAGTCTATTGTAATGGATTGGATTGGATTGGATTGGATTGGAATTGATCAGATTCAATGCAATTCGACGGGATTCGACGCGATAGAGCACGATTCCACGGGATTCGGCGTGATTTGTCTTGGTTTCTATCGATTTAGCTCTTTTGGGCTCTATTTGGCTGTCTTTGGCTCTATTCGGCAATATTCGACTCTACTCTACTCTACTCTTCTATACTCTGCTCGTCTCGACCCTATTCTATTCTTTCAGTTGTGTTCTCTTCTCTTCTGCTCTGTTCTACTGCACTCTATTCTACCCTACCCTACCCTAACTTAGCCTACTGTAATCTGTTCTATGCTATTCGACACACTTGAACGGAATTCGACCTGATTCGGGTCATATCGGCTCGATTCATCTCCTTTCTCCTCCATTAAACTCGATTCGGTTCTATTCGGCTCTTTTCCACTCTATTCGGCTCTTTTTGGCAGTATTCGACTCTGTGTGACTCTAGTCTACTCGATTCTTTCTGTTCTGTTCTATTCTACTCTATTCTATTCTTCTCTACCCTACCCTAACCTTACCTTCCCCACACTAATCTATTTGATTCGATTCGACACATTTCAAACGACTGGACTTGATTCATCTCGATTCACCTTGAATTTGGTCAATTCGGCTGTATTCAGCTCTGTTTGGCTCTTTTCAGCTCTCGTCAACTCGATTTGACTCTATTCTACTGGACCCGACTCTACTTAATTCTATTCTCTTCTTTCTATTGTGTTCTGTTTTGTTGTAGTCTAGCCTCTCCTGCCGTACCCTCCTCTACACTAATCTATTCGATTCAACGCATTTCGACGCGATTCCATGCGATTAGGCTTGAATCGGCTCGATTTAGCTCTATTTGGCTTGAATTGGGTCCGTTCGTCTCGATTCTGCTCAATTCAGCGTAATTAGGCTCGAGTGAACCTTATTCAGCCTTGTTCAGCTCTACTCAACCCTTTCTACTTTATTTGTCTCTATCTGGCTCCATTCAACTCCATTCCACACCATTCTACTCTTTTCTACTCTATTCTATTCTGTTCTACCCTACCCTACTCTAATCGATTCGAATCGATTCGATTCATCACGATTTGTCTCCTTTCCTCTCCATTCGAATCGATTCGGCTTGAATTGGATCTATTCATCTATATTCTGCACTACCCGACTCTGACTATTCCACTCTACTCAACTCTACTCCATTCTACTCTTGGTATTCTCTTCTGTTCTACTCTATTCTATTCTTCTGTGCCCTTCCCTACTGAATCCCAGCCTAACCTACACTACTCTAATCTATTTGATTTAATTCGATTCCATTCCGTTTGACACCATTCGACCCGATTTGAGACAATTCGACGGGATTCGGTGAGATTCCGCGAGATTTGATGCGTTTTGGTGGGATTTGATGGAATTCGACGAGATCCGATGCAATAGGATGCAATTAAGTGTGTTTTGGCTCGATTTTGCTGGGTTCAGTTTGTCTCTATTTGGCTCATTTCAGCTCCACTCAGCTGCATTCATCCCGAATCTGGTGGACTCGACTCGATTCGGCTCATTTCGGCCATATTTGGTCCTATTCAGCGTTATTCGGCTCTATTCAACTCTTTTCTACTCTATTCATCTCTGTTCGAATCCATTCGACTCCACTCCACACCATTCTATTCCATTCTACACTACTGTATTCTACAAAACCCTCCCCCACCCTACCCTATCCTAATCTAGTCTGCTCTTTTCTAGTCTCCTTTTCTATTTTCTCTATTCCATCCTATGCTACTCTACCATACCCTGCACTAAGCTAACCTACCCTGACCTATGCTGTTCTATTCTATTTCCTTCTATTTTCTCTGTTCCACCGTAGGCTTCCCTACCCTATGCTACCCCACCGTACCATACTCTACTACTTAGGGTTATTCAATAAGGGTCCTAACTAAGGGGAGTAGTTCGGGCAAGGGTACTCCTTAAGGCAAGTGTACTAGTTCAGGCTACTAGTTAAGGCCAGGGTACTAGTTAAGGCCAGGCTACTAGTTAAGGCGTGGGTACTTGTTGAGGGTACTGGTTAAGGCAAGGCTACCCGTTCAGGCTACTTGTTAAGGACATACTACTAGTGAAGGCAAGGGTACTAGTGAAGACTACTGGTTAAGGCAAGGGTACTTCTTAGGACGACTAATTAAGGCAAGGGTACTAGATTAGGCTAAGAGTTCAGGCAAGGGTACTCGTTCAGATTACTGACTTAGGGTACTATTCAAGACTAGTTGTCTAGGCTACTGCTCTATGCCACTAGTCTAGCTGACTAGTCCAGCTTACTAGTCTAGGCTTCTACTCTAGCCTTCTCTTGTCTACTCTAGTGTAGTCTACTTGCATCTACCCTAGTCTTCCGATCATAAACTACCCTACCCTAACCTATTCTAATCGATTCCATTTGATTCGATTCAAAGCATTTCGATGCGACTGGACACCATCACGCTTGAGTCGGCTCGATTCCGCAACATCAGCTCGATTTGGCTCGAATCGCTTCAATTCAGCTCGTTTCCACTCGGTTCAGCCTTATTCGGCCCTATTTGGCTCGATTCGACTCTTTTCTACTCTATTTGTCTCTGTTCGACTCCATTTGACTCCACTCTTCTCCATTCTACGCTATTCTACTCTATTCTGTTCTACTCTACCGTACGTTACTCTAATCTATTCGACTGGATGCGATTCGAAGCAATTCGGTGTGATTCATCTCGTTTTGTTTCCATTTGACTCGATTCGGCCAGAATGGGCTCTATTCAGCTATGTCCTGCACTATTTGACTCTATTTGACTCAATTCTACTCTGCTCTGCTTTACTCTCTCTACTCCACCCTACTGTACTATATTCTAGTCTTTCTATTCTGTACTATTCTGTTCTATTCTACCCACCCGCCCCTCCCCTAATCTATTTGATTAGATTCGATGTGACGTATTTCCACGCGATTTGACGCGATTAGGCTTGAATCAGCTCGATTCAGTTCGCATCGGCTCTATTCGTTCGGCTCGACTTGACTCCATTTGACTCCATTCGGCTCGATTAGGCTCGAATTCCATCGATTCTGCTGGATTCTGCTCAATTAGGCCTTATTTGGCCCTATCCGGCCCTATTCTGCTCTATTAGACTCTTTTGTACTCTATTCATATCTATCCGTCTTTATTGGACTCCGTTCAATTCCATTCTATTCCATTCCACACCATTCTTCACTATTTTCCTCTATTCTATTCTACCCTTCCCTACCCTCATCTCTTCTAATCGATTCGATTTGATTTGACGCGATTCGAAGCAACCGGACGTGATTCGTCTCGTTTTGTCTCCACTCGGCTCAATTCGGCTATGTTCTCTCTCTTTGACTCTATTCTGTTCTGTTGTATTCTTTCTGTTCTGTTCTGTTCTCTCCTACTCTGTTGTACTCTATTCTATTCTACCCTACCCGACCCTACGGCACCCCACCCGAACCTAGCCTACTTTAATCTATTGGATTCAATTCGATTCCGTGCAAAGTGATTTGATATGACTTGACTGGATTCGGCAAGATCCGAAGGGATTTGATGAGATTCCATGCGACTCGACGTGATTCAGTAGGATTCTCTGAGGTTTCACACGATTCGAAGTTATTCGACGTGATTCCGTGGGATTCGACACGATATGAAGCGATTTGACCTTGTTTGATTCAAAACGATGTGGCTCGACTCGATTCGACCTGATTCGATTCGACGCTGTTCGGTGACAGTCAGTGCGATTCTGCTTGATTCCGCTCGATTAGGTGTGATTCGGCAGTATACAGCTCTTTTCGGCTGTATTCAGCTCCATTCGTCTCTATTCAGCTTAGTCGGCTCTATTCGACTGTATTCGACTCTACTCTTTTCCACTCTATTCTACTCGATTCTATTCCTTCTATTCTGTTCTAATCTCTTCTATTCCACTCTACTCTGTTCTATTCTACCCTCCCCTGCCCTCCCCTCCCCTTCTCTAATCTATACGTCTCGATTGGATTTGACGCATTGAACGCGATTCGAGGCGATGAAGCTTGAGTCGGCTCGATTCGGCTCGATTTGGCTCTATTCGGCTCAGTTAGGCTCCATTCAGCTTGTTTTGGCTTGAATCGCTTCGAATCTGCTCGATTTGGCGTTCTTCGGCCCTATTCTGCTCTATTTGACTCTTTTCTACTCTATTCGTTTCTATTTGACTCCATTCTACTCCATTCTATTCATTCCACACTATTCTACACTATTCTACTCTATTCTGCTCTACCCTACCCAGCACCACTCTAATTGCTTCTACACGATTCCTCTCGTTTCGTCTGCATTTGGCTCTATTCAGCTCTATTCTACTGTAGTCTAATCTTCTCTATTCTATTGTATTGTTTCTACTGTGTTCTGTACTAGTCTACTCTATTCTACCCTACCCTACGCTACCCAACTCTAAGGTAGTGTAATCCATTTGATTGGATTTGATTCAACCCATTTCGACGCGATTCGGCTCGATTTGGCTCTGTTCGAATCTACTCTACTCTACTCTATTCCCCTCTACTCTACTCTAGCCTCCTCGTTTCTGTATTCGTTCTGTGTTGTTCTGTTCTATTTTGTTGTGTTCTGTCCTGTTTTATTCTATTCTACTCCATTCTACCCTACCCTAGCCTACCCGAACCTCCCCTACTCTAGTCTATTCCATTGAATTCGACAAATTTTGAGGCGACTAGGGGCCGAATCAGTGTGATTCATGTCCATTCGGCTCCATTTGTCTCGAATAGTGTCGATTCGGCTTGATTAGGCTCGATTCGGCTCCATTAGGCTCGATTCACTGGATTCGGCTCGATTTCGCTCAATTCAGCTCGATTTGGCCCTCTTCGGCCCTCTTCGGCTCTCTTCAGCTCTTTTCTACTCTACTCGATTCCATTGCACACCATTCTACTCCATTCTACGCTATTCTACTATACCCTACTGTAATTGATTCGATGGGATTCGACGCCATCCGACGCGATTTGTCTCGTTTCATCTCCATTCAGCTTGATTCGACTCTGTTCTACTCTACTCTATTCTACTCTACACTATTCTGCTCTGCTCTACCCTTTTCTACTCTATTCTATTGTATTCTTTCCATTCTCTTCTACTGTGTTCAATTCTACTCTATTCCATCCTACCCTAATCTAATCTATTCTACTGGATTCGATTCCACGCATCTCGATGCGATTCAGCTCAAATCGGCTCCTTTCCACTCCATTCATCCCCAATCGGCTCAAATCGGTTCGATTCAGCTCTAATCGGCTCCATTCGGCTCTAGTCAGCTCGAATAGGCTCTATTCGGCTCTGTTAGACTCTACTCAACTCTATTATCTCTTTTCGACTCCACTCGACTCCATGCTACACCATTCTACTCCATCCTAAACTATTCTCTACTGTATTGTATTGGACTCTACCCTACTCTAGTCTATTCTAATGGATTGGATTGGAACTGATCAGATTCAATGCAATTCGACGGGATTCGACGCGATACAGCATGATTCCACGGGATTCGGCGTGATTTGTCTTGGTTTCTATCGATTTAGCTCTTTTGGGCTCTATTTGGCTGTCTTTGGCTCTATTCGGCAATATTCGACTCTACTCTACTCTACTCTTCTATACTCTGCTCGTCTCGACCCTATTCTATTCTTTCAGTTGTGTTCTCTTCTCTTCTGTTCTGTTCTACTGCACTCTATTCTACCCTACCCTACCCTAACTTAGCCTACTGTAATCTGTTCTATGCTATTCGACACACTTGAACGGAATTCGACCTGATTCGGGTCATATCGGCTCGATTCATCTCCTTTCTCCTCCATTAAACTCGATTCGGTTCTATTCAGCTCTTTTCCACTCTATTCGGCTCTTTTTGGCAGTATTCGACTCTATGTGACTCTAGTCTACTCGATTCTTTCTGTTCTGTTCTATTCTACTCTATTCTATTCTTCTCTACCCTACCCTAACCTTACCTTCCCCACACTAATCCATTTGATTCGATTCGACACATTTCAAACGACTGGACATGATTCATCTCGATTCACCTTGAATTTGGTCAATTCGGCTGTATTCAGCTCTGTTTGGCTCTTTTCAGCTCTCGTCAACTCGATTTGACTCTATTCTACTGGACCCGACTCTACTTAATTCTATTCTCTTCTTTCTATTGTGTTCTGTTGTGTTGTAGTCTAGCCTCTCCTGCCGTACCCTCCTCTACACTAATCTATTCGATTCAACGCATTTCGACGCGATTCCATGTGATTAGGCTTGAATCGGCTCGATTTAGCTCTATTTGGCTTGAATTGGGTCAATTCGTCTCGATTCTGCTCAATTCAGCATAATTAGGCTCGAGTGAACCTTATTCAGCCCTGTTCAGCTCTACTCAGCCCTTTCTACTTTATTTGTCTCTATTTGGCTCCATTCAACTCCATTCCACACCATTCTACTCTTTTCTACTCTATTCTATTCTGTTCTACCCTACCCTACTCTAATCGATTCTAATCAATTCGATTCATCACGATTTGTTCCCTTTCCTCTCCATTCGAATCGATTCGGCTTGAATTGGATCTATTCATCTATATTCTGCACTACCCGACTCTGACTATTCCACTCTACTCAACTCTACTCCATTCTACTCTTGGTATTCTCTTCTGTTCTACTCTATTCTATTCTTCTGTGCCCTTCCCTACTGAATCCCAGCCTAACCTACACTACTCTAATCTATTCAATTTAATTCAATTCCATTCAGTTGGACACCATTCGACCCGATTTGAGACAATTCGACGGGATTCGGTGAGATTCCGTGAGATTTGATGCGGTTTGGTGGGATTTGATGGAATTCGACGAGATCCGATGCAATAGGATGCAATTAAGTGTGTTTTGACTCGATTTTGCTGGGTTCAGTTTGTCTCTATTTGGCTCATTTCAGCTCCACTAGGCTCCATTCATCCCGAATCTGGTCGACTCGACTCGATTCGGCTCATTTCGGCCATATTTGGTCCTATTCAGCGTTATTCGGCTCTCTTCAACTCTTTTCTACTCTATTCATCTCTGTTCGAATCCATTCGACTCCATTCCACACCATTCTATTCCATTCTACACTACTGTATTCTACACAACCCTCCCCCACCCTACCCTATCCTAATCTAGTCTGCTCTTTTCTAGTCTCCTTTTCTATTTTCTCTATTCCATCCTATGCTACTCTACCATACCCTGCACTAAGCTAACCTACCCTGACCTATGCTGTTCTATTCTATTTCCTTCTATTTTCTCTGTTCCACCGTATGCTTCCCTACCCTATGCTACCCCACCGTACCATACTCTACTACTTAGGGTTACTCAATAAGGGTCCTAATTAAGGGGAGTAGTTCGGGCAAGGGTACTCCTTAAGGCAAGTGTACTAGTTCAGGCTACTAGTTAAGGCCAGGGTACTAGTTAAGGCCAGGCTACTAGTTAAGGCATGGGTACTTGTTGAGGGTACTGGTTAAGGCAAGGGTACCCGTTCAGGCTACTTGTTAAGGACATACTACTAGTGAAGGCAAGGGTACTAGTGAAGACTACTGGTTAAGGCAAGGGTACTTGTTAGGACTACTAGTTAAGGCAAGGGTACTCGTTCAGATTACTGACTTAGGGTACTATTCAAGACTAGTTGTCTAGGCTACTGCTCTATGCCACTAGTCTAGCTGACTAGTCCAGCTTACTAGTCTAGGCTTCTACTCTAGCCTTCTCTTGTCTACTCTAATGTAGTCTACTTGCATCTACCCTAGTCTTCCTATCATAAACTACCCTAACCTGTTCTAATCTCTTCCATTTGGTTCGATTCAAAGCATTTCGATGCGACTGGACACCATCATGCTTGAGTCGGCTCGATTCAGCTCGATTTGGCTCGAATCGCTTCAATTCAGCTCGTTTCCACTCGGTTCAGCCTTATTCGGCCCTATTTGGCTCGATTCGACTCTTTTCTACTCTATTTGTCTCTGTTCGACTCCATTTGACTCCACTCTTCTCCATTCTACGCTATTCTACTCTATTCTGTTCTACTCTACCCTACGTTACTCTAATCTATTCGATTGGATGCGATTCGAAGCAATTCGGTGTGATTCATCTCGTTTTGTTTCCATGTGACTCGATTCGGCCAGAATTGGCTCTCTTCAGCTATATCCTGCACTATTTGACTCTATTTGACTCAATTCTACTCTGCTCTACTCTTCTCTGCTTTACTCTCTCTACTCTACCCTACTGTACTATATTCTATTCTTTCTATTCTGTACTATTCTGTTCTATTCTACCCACCCGCCCCTCCCCTAATCTATTTGATTAGATTCGATGTGACGTATTTCCACGCGATTTGACGCGATTAGGCTTGAATCAGCTCGATTCAGTTCGCATCGGCTCTATTCGGCTCGACTTGACTCCATTTCACTCCATTCGGCTCGATTAGGCTCGAATTCCATCGATTCTGCTGGATTCTGCTCAATTAGGCCTTATTTGGCCCTATCCGGCCCTATTCTGCTCTATTAGACTCTTTTGTACTCTATTCATATCTATCCGTCTTTATTGGACTCCGTTCAATTCCATTCTATTCCATTCCACACCATTCTTCACTATTTTCCTCTATTCTATTCTACCCTTCCCTACCCTCATCTCTTCTAATCGATTCGATTTGATTTGACGCGATTCGAAGCAACCGGACGTGATTCGTCTCGTTTTGTCTCCACTCGGCTCAATTCGGCTATGTTCTCTCTCTTTGACTCTATTCTGTTCTGTTGTATTCTTTCTGTTCTGTTCTATTCTCTCCTACTCTGTTGTACTCTATTCTATTCTACCCTACCCGACCCTACGGCACCCCACCCGAACCTAGCCTACTTTAATCTATTGGATTCAATTCGATTCCGTGCAAAGCGATTTGATATGACTTGACTGGATTCGGCAAGATCCGAAGGGACTTGATGAGATTCCATGCGACTCGACGTGATTCAGTAGGATTCTCTGAGGTTTCACACGATTCGAAGTTATTCGACGTGATTCCGTGGGATTCGACACGATATGAAGCGATTTGACCTTGTTTGATTCAAAACGATGTGGCTCGACTCGATTCGACCTGATTCGATTCGACGCTGTTCGGTGACAGTCAGTGCGATTCTGCTTGATTCCGCTCGATTAGGTGTGATTCGGCAGTATACAGCTCTTTTCGGCTGTATTCAGCTCCATTCGTCTCTATTCAGCTTAGTCGGCTCTATTCGACTGTATTCGACTCTACTCTTTTCCACTCTATTCTACTCGATTCTATTCCTTCTATTCTGTTCTAATCTCTTCTATTCCACTCTACTCTGTTCTATTCTACCCTCCCCTGCCCTCCCCTCCCCTTCTCTAATCTATACGTCTCGATTGGATTTGACGCATTGAACGCGATTCGAGGCGATGAAGCTTGAGTCGGCTCGATTCGGCTCGATTTGGCTCTATTCGGCTCAGTTAGGCTCCATTCAGCTTGTTTTGGCTTGAATCGCTTCGAATCTGCTCGATTTGGCGTTCTTCGGCCCTATTCTGCTCTATTTGACTCTTTTCTACTCTATTCGTTTCTATTTGACTCCATTCTACTCCATTCTATTCATTCCACACTATTCTACACTATTCTACTCTATTCTGCTCTACCCTACCCAGCACCACTCTAATTGCTTCTACACGATTCCTCTCGTTTCGTCTGCATTTGGCTCTATTCAGCTCTATTCTACTGTAGTCTAATCTTCTCTATTCTATTGTATTGTTTCTACTGTGTTCTGTACTAGTCTACTCTATTCTACCCTACCCTACGCTACCCAACTCTAAGGTAGTGTAATCCATTTGATTGGATTTGATTCAACCCATTTCGACGCGATTCGGCTCGATTTGGCTCTGTTCGAATCTACTCTACTCTACTCTATTCCCCTCTACTCTACTCTAGCCTCCTCGTTTCTGTATTCGTTCTGTGTTGTTCTGTTCTATTTTGTTGTGTTCTGTCCTGTTTTATTCTATTCTACTCCATTCTACCCTACCCTAGCCTACCCGAACCTCCCCTACTCTAGTCTATTCCATTGAATTCGACAAATTTTGAGGCGACTAGGGGCCGAATCAGTGTGATTCATGTCCATTCGGCTCCATTTGTCTCGAATAGTGTCGATTCGGCTTGATTAGGCTCGATTCGGCTCCATTAGGCTCGATTCACTGGATTCGGCTCGATTTCGCTCAATTCAGCTCGATTTGGCCCTCTTCGGCCCTCTTCGGCTCTCTTCAGCTCTTTTCTACTCTACTCGATTCCATTGCACACCATTCTACTCCATTCTACGCTATTCTACTATACCCTACTGTAATTGATTCGATGGGATTCGACGCCATCCGACGCGATTTGTCTCGTTTCATCTCCATTCAGCTTGATTCGACTCTGTTCTACTCTACTCTATTCTACTCTACACTATTCTGCTCTGCTCTACCCTTTTCTACTCTATTCTATTGTATTCTTTCCATTCTCTTCTACTGTGTTCAATTCTACTCTATTCCATCCTACCCTAATCTAATCTATTCTACTGGATTCGATTCCACGCATCTCGATGCGATTCAGCTCAAATCGGCTCCTTTCCACTCCATTCATCCCCAATCGGCTCAAATCGGTTCGATTCAGCTCTAATCGGCTCCATTCGGCTCTAGTCAGCTCGAATAGGCTCTATTCGGCTCTGTTAGACTCTACTCAACTCTATTATCTCTTTTCGACTCCACTCGACTCCATGCTACACCATTCTACTCCATCCTAAACTATTCTCTACTGTATTGTATTGGACTCTACCCTACTCTAGTCTATTCTAATGGATTGGATTGGAACTGATCAGATTCAATGCAATTCGACGGGATTCGACGCGATACAGCATGATTCCACGGGATTCGGCGTGATTTGTCTTGGTTTCTATCGATTTAGCTCTTTTGGGGTCTATTTGGCTGTCTTTGGCTCTATTCGGCAATATTCGACTCTACTCTACTCTACTCTTCTATACTCTGCTCGTCTCGACCCTATTCTATTCTTTCAGTTGTGTTCTCTTCTCTTCTGTTCTGTTCTACTGCACTCTATTCTACCCTACCCTACCCTAACTTAGCCTACTGTAATCTGTTCTATGCTATTCGACACACTTGAACGGAATTCGACCTGATTCGGGTCATATCGGCTCGATTCATCTCCTTTCTCCTCCATTAAACTCGATTCGGTTCTATTCAGCTCTTTTCCACTCTATTCGGCTCTTTTTGGCAGTATTCGACTCTATGTGACTCTAGTCTACTCGATTCTTTCTGTTCTGTTCTATTCTACTCTATTCTATTCTTCTCTACCCTACCCTAACCTTACCTTCCCCACACTAATCCATTTGATTCGATTCGACACATTTCAAACGACTGGACATGATTCATCTCGATTCACCTTGAATTTGGTCAATTCGGCTGTATTCAGCTCTGTTTGGCTCTTTTCAGCTCTCGTCAACTCGATTTGACTCTATTCTACTGGACCCGACTCTACTTAATTCTATTCTCTTCTTTCTATTGTGTTCTGTTGTGTTGTAGTCTAGCCTCTCCTGCCGTACCCTCCTCTACACTAATCTATTCGATTCAACGCATTTCGACGCGATTCCATGTGATTAGGCTTGAATCGGCTCGATTTAGCTCTATTTGGCTTGAATTGGGTCAATTCGTCTCGATTCTGCTCAATTCAGCATAATTAGGCTCGAGTGAACCTTATTCAGCCCTGTTCAGCTCTACTCAGCCCTTTCTACTTTATTTGTCTCTATTTGGCTCCATTCAACTCCATTCCACACCATTCTACTCTTTTCTACTCTATTCTATTCTGTTCTACCCTACCCTACTCTAATCGATTCTAATCAATTCGATTCATCACGATTTGTTCCCTTTCCTCTCCATTCGAATCGATTCGGCTTGAATTGGATCTATTCATCTATATTCTGCACTACCCGACTCTGACTATTCCACTCTACTCAACTCTACTCCATTCTACTCTTGGTATTCTCTTCTGTTCTACTCTATTCTATTCTTCTGTGCCCTTCCCTACTGAATCCCAGCCTAACCTACACTACTCTAATCTATTCAATTTAATTCAATTCCATTCAGTTGGACACCATTCGACCCGATTTGAGACAATTCGACGGGATTCGGTGAGATTCCGTGAGATTTGATGCGGTTTGGTGGGATTTGATGGAATTCGACGAGATCCGATGCAATAGGATGCAATTAAGTGTGTTTTGACTCGATTTTGCTGGGTTCAGTTTGTCTCTATTTGGCTCATTTCAGCTCCACTAGGCTCCATTCATCCCGAATCTGGTCGACTCGACTCGATTCGGCTCATTTCGGCCATATTTGGTCCTATTCAGCGTTATTCGGCTCTCTTCAACTCTTTTCTACTCTATTCATCTCTGTTCGAATCCATTCGACTCCATTCCACACCATTCTATTCCATTCTACACTACTGTATTCTACACAACCCTCCCCCACCCTACCCTATCCTAATCTAGTCTGCTCTTTTCTAGTCTCCTTTTCTATTTTCTCTATTCCATCCTATGCTACTCTACCATACCCTGCACTAAGCTAACCTACCCTGACCTATGCTGTTCTATTCTATTTCCTTCTATTTTCTCTGTTCCACCGTAGGCTTCCCTACCCTATGCTACCCCACCGTACCATACTCTACTACTTAGGGTTACTCAATAAGGGTCCTAATTAAGGGGAGTAGTTCGGGCAAGGGTACTCCTTAAGGCAAGTGTACTAGTTCAGGCTACTAGTTAAGGCCAGGGTACTAGTTAAGGCCAGGCTACTAGTTAAGGCATGGGTACTTGTTGAGGGTACTGGTTAAGGCAAGGGTACCCGTTCAGGCTACTTGTTAAGGACATACTACTAGTGAAGGCAAGGGTACTAGTGAAGACTACTGGTTAAGGCAAGGGTACTTGTTAGGACTACTAGTTAAGGCAAGGGTACTCGTTCAGATTACTGACTTAGGGTACTATTCAAGACTAGTTGTCTAGGCTACTGCTCTATGCCACTAGTCTAGCTGACTAGTCCAGCTTACTAGTCTAGGCTTCTACTCTAGCCTTCTCTTGTCTACTCTAATGTAGTCTACTTGCATCTACCCTAGTCTTCCTATCATAAACTACCCTAACCTGTTCTAATCTCTTCCATTTGGTTCGATTCAAAGCATTTCGATGCGACTGGACACCATCATGCTTGAGTCGGCTCGATTCAGCTCGATTTGGCTCGAATCGCTTCAATTCAGCTCGTTTCCACTCGGTTCAGCCTTATTCGGCCCTATTTGGCTCGATTCGACTCTTTTCTACTCTATTTGTCTCTGTTCGACTCCATTTGACTCCACTCTTCTCCATTCTACGCTATTCTACTCTATTCTGTTCTACTCTACCCTACGTTACTCTAATCTATTCGATTGGATGCGATTCGAAGCAATTCGGTGTGATTCATCTCGTTTTGTTTCCATGTGACTCGATTCGGCCAGAATTGGCTCTCTTCAGCTATATCCTGCACTATTTGACTCTATTTGACTCAATTCTACTCTGCTCTACTCTTCTCTGCTTTACTCTCTCTACTCTACCCTACTGTACTATATTCTATTCTTTCTATTCTGTACTATTCTGTTCTATTCTACCCACCCGCCCCTCCCCTAATCTATTTGATTAGATTCGATGTGACGTATTTCCACGCGATTTGACGCGATTAGGCTTGAATCAGCTCGATTCAGTTCGCATCGGCTCTATTCGGCTCGACTTGACTCCATTTCACTCCATTCGGCTCGATTAGGCTCGAATTCCATCGATTCTGCTGGATTCTGCTCAATTAGGCCTTATTTGGCCCTATCCG
Organism: Loxodonta africana; assembly: GCF_030014295.1. Taxonomy (NCBI): domain Eukaryota; kingdom Metazoa; phylum Chordata; class Mammalia; order Proboscidea; family Elephantidae; genus Loxodonta; species Loxodonta africana. The sequence goes on from NW_026975123.1 coordinate 155,142, forward strand.
GCCCTATTCTGCTCTATTAGACTCTTTTGTACTCTATTCATATCTATCCGTCTTTATTGGACTCCGTTCAATTCCATTCTATTCCATTCCACACCATTCTTCACTATTTTCCTCTATTCTATTCTACCCTTCCCTACCCTCATCTCTTCTAATCGATTCGATTTGATTTGACGCGATTCGAAGCAACCGGACGTGATTCGTCTCGTTTTGTCTCCACTCGGCTCAATTCGGCTATGTTCTCTCTCTTTGACTCTATTCTGTTCTGTTGTATTCTTTCTGTTCTGTTCTATTCTCTCCTACTCTGTTGTACTCTATTCTATTCTACCCTACCCGACCCTACGGCACCCCACCCGAACCTAGCCTACTTTAATCTATTGGATTCAATTCGATTCCGTGCAAAGCGATTTGATATGACTTGACTGGATTCGGCAAGATCCGAAGGGACTTGATGAGATTCCATGCGACTCGACGTGATTCAGTAGGATTCTCTGAGGTTTCACACGATTCGAAGTTATTCGACGTGATTCCGTGGGATTCGACACGATATGAAGCGATTTGACCTTGTTTGATTCAAAACGATGTGGCTCGACTCGATTCGACCTGATTCGATTCGACGCTGTTCGGTGACAGTCAGTGCGATTCTGCTTGATTCCGCTCGATTAGGTGTGATTCGGCAGTATACAGCTCTTTTCGGCTGTATTCAGCTCCATTCGTCTCTATTCAGCTTAGTCGGCTCTATTCGACTGTATTCGACTCTACTCTTTTCCACTCTATTCTACTCGATTCTATTCCTTCTATTCTGTTCTAATCTCTTCTATTCCACTCTACTCTGTTCTATTCTACCCTCCCCTGCCCTCCCCTCCCCTTCTCTAATCTATACGTCTCGATTGGATTTGACGCATTGAACGCGATTCGAGGCGATGAAGCTTGAGTCGGCTCGATTCGGCTCGATTTGGCTCTATTCGGCTCAGTTAGGCTCCATTCAGCTTGTTTTGGCTTGAATCGCTTCGAATCTGCTCGATTTGGCGTTCTTCGGCCCTATTCTGCTCTATTTGACTCTTTTCTACTCTATTCGTTTCTATTTGACTCCATTCTACTCCATTCTATTCATTCCACACTATTCTACACTATTCTACTCTATTCTGCTCTACCCTACCCAGCACCACTCTAATTGCTTCTACACGATTCCTCTCGTTTCGTCTGCATTTGGCTCTATTCAGCTCTATTCTACTGTAGTCTAATCTTCTCTATTCTATTGTATTGTTTCTACTGTGTTCTGTACTAGTCTACTCTATTCTACCCTACCCTACGCTACCCAACTCTAAGGTAGTGTAATCCATTTGATTGGATTTGATTCAACCCATTTCGACGCGATTCGGCTCGATTTGGCTCTGTTCGAATCTACTCTACTCTACTCTATTCCCCTCTACTCTACTCTAGCCTCCTCGTTTCTGTATTCGTTCTGTGTTGTTCTGTTCTATTTTGTTGTGTTCTGTCCTGTTTTATTCTATTCTACTCCATTCTACCCTACCCTAGCCTACCCGAACCTCCCCTACTCTAGTCTATTCCATTGAATTCGACAAATTTTGAGGCGACTAGGGGCCGAATCAGTGTGATTCATGTCCATTCGGCTCCATTTGTCTCGAATAGTGTCGATTCGGCTTGATTAGGCTCGATTCGGCTCCATTAGGCTCGATTCACTGGATTCGGCTCGATTTCGCTCAATTCAGCTCGATTTGGCCCTCTTCGGCCCTCTTCGGCTCTCTTCAGCTCTTTTCTACTCTACTCGATTCCATTGCACACCATTCTACTCCATTCTACGCTATTCTACTATACCCTACTGTAATTGATTCGATGGGATTCGACGCCATCCGACGCGATTTGTCTCGTTTCATCTCCATTCAGCTTGATTCGACTCTGTTCTACTCTACTCTATTCTACTCTACACTATTCTGCTCTGCTCTACCCTTTTCTACTCTATTCTATTGTATTCTTTCCATTCTCTTCTACTGTGTTCAATTCTACTCTATTCCATCCTACCCTAATCTAATCTATTCTACTGGATTCGATTCCACGCATCTCGATGCGATTCAGCTCAAATCGGCTCCTTTCCACTCCATTCATCCCCAATCGGCTCAAATCGGTTCGATTCAGCTCTAATCGGCTCCATTCGGCTCTAGTCAGCTCGAATAGGCTCTATTCGGCTCTGTTAGACTCTACTCAACTCTATTATCTCTTTTCGACTCCACTCGACTCCATGCTACACCATTCTACTCCATCCTAAACTATTCTCTACTGTATTGTATTGGACTCTACCCTACTCTAGTCTATTCTAATGGATTGGATTGGAACTGATCAGATTCAATGCAATTCGACGGGATTCGACGCGATACAGCATGATTCCACGGGATTCGGCGTGATTTGTCTTGGTTTCTATCGATTTAGCTCTTTTGGGGTCTATTTGGCTGTCTTTGGCTCTATTCGGCAATATTCGACTCTACTCTACTCTACTCTTCTATACTCTGCTCGTCTCGACCCTATTCTATTCTTTCAGTTGTGTTCTCTTCTCTTCTGTTCTGTTCTACTGCACTCTATTCTACCCTACCCTACCCTAACTTAGCCTACTGTAATCTGTTCTATGCTATTCGACACACTTGAACGGAATTCGACCTGATTCGGGTCATATCGGCTCGATTCATCTCCTTTCTCCTCCATTAAACTCGATTCGGTTCTATTCAGCTCTTTTCCACTCTATTCGGCTCTTTTTGGCAGTATTCGACTCTATGTGACTCTACTCGATTCTTTTTGTTCTGTTCTATTCTACTCTATTCTATTCTTCTCTACCCTACCCTAACCTTACCTTCCCCACACTAATCCATTTGATTCGATTCGACACATTTCAAACGACTGGACATGATTCATCTCGATTCACCTTGAATTTGGTCAATTCGGCTGTATTCAGCTCTGTTTGGCTCTTTTCAGCTCTCGTCAACTCGATTTGACTCTATTCTACTGGACCCGACTCTACTTAATTCTATTCTCTTCTTTCTATTGTGTTCTGTTGTGTTGTAGTCTAGCCTCTCCTGCCGTACCCTCCTCTACACTAATCTATTCGATTCAACGCATTTCGACGCGATTCCATGTGATTAGGCTTGAATCGGCTCGATTTAGCTCTATTTGGCTTGAATTGGGTCAATTCGTCTCGATTCTGCTCAATTCAGCATAATTAGGCTCGAGTGAACCTTATTCAGCCCTGTTCAGCTCTACTCAGCCCTTTCTACTTTATTTGTCTCTATTTGGCTCCATTCAACTCCATTCCACACCATTCTACTCTTTTCTACTCTATTCTATTCTGTTCTACCCTACCCTACTCTAATCTATTCTAATCAATTCGATTCATCACGATTTGTTCCCTTTCCTCTCCATTCGAATCGATTCGGCTTGAATTGGATCTATTCATCTATATTCTGCACTACCCGACTCTGACTATTCCACTCTACTCAACTCTACTCCATTCTACTCTTGGTATTCTCTTCTGTTCTACTCTATTCTATTCTTCTGTGCCCTTCCCTACTGAATCCCAGCCTAACCTACACTAGTCTATTCAATTTAATTCAATTCCATTCAGTTGGACACCATTCGACCCGATTTGAGACAATTCGACGGGATTCGGTGAGATTCCGCGAGATTTGATGCGGTTTGGTGGGATTTGATGGAATTCGACGAGATCCGATGCAATAGGATGCAATTAAGTGTGTTTTGGCTCGATTTTGCTGGGTTCAGTTTGTCTCTATTTGGCTCATTTCAGCTCCACTAGGCTCCATTCATCCCGAATCTGGTCGACTCGACTCGATTCGGCTCATTTCGGCCATATTTGGTCCTATTCAGCGTTATTCGGCTCTCTTCAACTCTTTTCTACTCTATTCATCTCTGTTCGAATCCATTCGACTCCATTCCACACCATTCTATTCCATTCTACACTACTGTATTCTACACAACCCTCCCCCACTCTACCCTATCCTAATCTAGTCTGCTCTTTTCTAGTCTCCTTTTCTATTTTCTCTATTCCATCCTATGCTACTCTACCATACCCTGCACTAAGCTAACCTACCCTGACCTATGCTGTTCTATTCTATTTCCTTCTATTTTCTCTGTTCCACCGTATGCTTCCCTACCCTATGCTACCCCACCGTACCATACTCTACTACTTAGGGTTACTCAATAAGGGTCCTAATTAAGGGGAGTAGTTCGGGCAAGGGTACTCCTTAAGGCAAGTGTACTAGTTCAGGCTACTAGTTAAGGCCAGGGTACTAGTTAAGGCCAGGCTACTAGTTAAGGCATGGGTACTTGTTGAGGGTACTGGTTAAGGCAAGGGTACCCGTTCAGGCTACTTGTTAAGGACATACTACTAGTGAAGGCAAGGGTACTAGTGAAGACTACTGCTTAAGGCAAGGGTACTTGTTAGGACTACTAGTTAAGGCAAGGGTACTCGTTCAGATTACTGACTTAGGGTACCATTCAAGACTAGTTGTCTAGGCTACTGCTCTATGCCACTAGTCTAGCTGACTAGTCCAGCTTACTAGTCTAGGCTTCTACTCTAGCCTTCTCTTGTCTACTCTAATGTGTTCTACTTGCATCTACCCTAGTCTTCCTATCATAAACTACCCTACCCTAACCTATTCTAATCTCTTCCATTTGATTCGATTCAAAGCATTTCGATGCGACTGGACACCATCATGCTTGAGTCGGCTCGATTCAGCTCGATTTGGCTCGAATCGCTTCAATTCAGCTCGTTTCCACTCGGTTCAGCCTTATTCGGCCCTATTTGGCTCGATTCGACTCTTTTCTACTCTATTTGTCTCCGTTCGACTCCATTTGACTCCACTCTTCTCCATTCTACGCTATTCTACTCTATTCTGTTCTACTCTACCCTACGTTACTCTAATCTATTCGATTGGATGCGATTCGAAGCAATTCGGTGTGATTCATCTCGTTTTGTTTCCATGTGACTCGATTCGGCCAGAATTGGCTCTCTTCAGCTATATCCTGCACTATTTGACTCTATTTGACTCAATTCTACTCTGCTCTACTCTTCTCTGCTTTACTCTCTCTACTCTACCCTACTGTACTATATTCTATTCTTTCTATTCTGTACTATTCTGTTCTATTCTACCCACCCGCCCCTCCCCTAATCTATTTGATTAGATTCGATGTGACGTATTTCCACGCGATTTGACGCGATTAGGCTTGAATCAGCTCGATTCAGTTCGCATCGGCTCTATTCGGCTCGACTTGACTCCATTTCACTCCATTCGGCTCGATTAGGCTCGAATTCCATCGATTCTGCTGGATTCTGCTCAATTAGGCCTTATTTGGCCCTATCCGGCCCTATTCTGCTCTATTAGACTCTTTTGTACTCTATTCATATCTATCCGTCTTTATTGGACTCCGTTCAATTCCATTCTATTCCATTCCACACCATTCTTCACTATTTTCCTCTATTCTATTCTACCCTTCCCTACCCTCATCTCTTCTAATCGATTCGATTTGATTTGACGCGATTCGAAGCAACCGGACGTGATTCGTCTCGTTTTGTCTCCACTCGGCTCAATTCGGCTATGTTCTCTCTCTTTGACTCTATTCTGTTCTGTTGTATTCTTTCTGTTCTGTTCTGTTCTCTCCTACTCTGTTGTACTCTATTCTATTCTACCCTACCCGACCCTACGGCACCCCACCCGAACCTAGCCTACTTTAATCTATTGGATTCAATTCGATTCCGTGCAAAGTGATTTGATATGACTTGACTGGATTCGGCAAGATCCGAAGGGATTTGATGAGATTCCATGCGACTCGACGTGATTCAGTAGGATTCTCTGAGGTTTCACACGATTCGAAGTTATTCGACGTGATTCCGTGGGATTCGACACGATATGAAGCGATTTGACCTTGTTTGATTCAAAACGATGTGGCTCGACTCGATTCGACCTGATTCGATTCGACGCTGTTCGGTGACAGTCAGTGCGATTCTGCTTGATTCCGCTCGATTAGGTGTGATTCGGCAGTATACAGCTCTTTTCGGCTGTATTCAGCTCCATTCGTCTCTATTCAGCTTAGTCGGCTCTATTCGACTGTATTCGACTCTACTCTTTTCCACTCTATTCTACTCGATTCTATTCCTTCTATTCTGTTCTAATCTCTTCTATTCCACTCTACTCTGTTCTATTCTACCCTCCCCTGCCCTCCCCTCCCCTTCTCTAATCTATACGTCTCGATTGGATTTGACGCATTGAACGCGATTCGAGGCGATGAAGCTTGAGTCGGCTCGATTCGGCTCGATTTGGCTCTATTCGGCTCAGTTAGGCTCCATTCAGCTTGTTTTGGCTTGAATCGCTTCGAATCTGCTCGATTTGGCGTTCTTCGGCCCTATTCTGCTCTATTTGACTCTTTTCTACTCTATTCGTTTCTATTTGACTCCATTCTACTCCATTCTATTCATTCCACACTATTCTACACTATTCTACTCTATTCTGCTCTACCCTACCCAGCACCACTCTAATTGCTTCTACACGATTCCTCTCGTTTCGTCTGCATTTGGCTCTATTCAGCTCTATTCTACTGTAGTCTAATCTTCTCTATTCTATTGTATTGTTTCTACTGTGTTCTGTACTAGTCTACTCTATTCTACCCTACCCTACGCTACCCAACTCTAAGGTAGTGTAATCCATTTGATTGGATTTGATTCAACCCATTTCGACGCGATTCGGCTCGATTTGGCTCTGTTCGAATCTACTCTACTCTACTCTATTCCCCTCTACTCTACTCTAGCCTCCTCGTTTCTGTATTCGTTCTGTGTTGTTCTGTTCTATTTTGTTGTGTTCTGTCCTGTTTTATTCTATTCTACTCCATTCTACCCTACCCTAGCCTACCCGAACCTCCCCTACTCTAGTCTATTCCATTGAATTCGACAAATTTTGAGGCGACTAGGGGCCGAATCAGTGTGATTCATGTCCATTCGGCTCCATTTGTCTCGAATAGTGTCGATTCGGCTTGATTAGGCTCGATTCGGCTCCATTAGGCTCGATTCACTGGATTCGGCTCGATTTCGCTCAATTCAGCTCGATTTGGCCCTCTTCGGCCCTCTTCGGCTCTCTTCAGCTCTTTTCTACTCTACTCGATTCCATTGCACACCATTCTACTCCATTCTACGCTATTCTACTATACCCTACTGTAATTGATTCGATGGGATTCGACTCCATCCGACGCGATTTGTCTCGTTTCATCTCCATTCAGCTTGATTCGACTCTGTTCTACTCTACTCTATTCTACTCTACACTATTCTGCTCTGCTCTACCCTTTTCTACTCTATTCTATTGTATTCTTTCCATTCTCTTCTACTGTGTTCAATTCTACTCTATTCCATCCTACCCTAATCTAATCTATTCTACTGGATTCGATTCCACGCATCTCGATGCGATTCAGCTCAAATCGGCTCCTTTCCACTCCATTCATCCCCAATCGGCTCAAATCGGTTCGATTCAGCTCTAATCGGCTCCATTCGGCTCTAGTCAGCTCGAATAGGCTCTATTCGGCTCTGTTAGACTCTACTCAACTCTATTATCTCTTTTCGACTCCACTCGACTCCATGCTACACCATTCTACTCCATCCTAAACTATTCTCTACTGTATTGTATTGGACTCTACCCTACTCTAGTCTATTCTAATGGATTGGATTGGAACTGATCAGATTCAATGCAATTCGACGGGATTCGACGCGATACAGCATGATTCCACGGGATTCGGCGTGATTTGTCTTGGTTTCTATCGATTTAGCTCTTTTGGGCTCTATTTGGCTGTCTTTGGCTCTATTCGGCAATATTCGACTCTACTCTACTCTACTCTTCTATACTCTGCTCGTCTCGACCCTATTCTATTCTTTCAGTTGTGTTCTCTTCTCTTCTGTTCTGTTCTACTGCACTCTATTCTACCCTACCCTACCCTAACTTAGCCTACTGTAATCTGTTCTATGCTATTCGACACACTTGAACGGAATTCGACCTGATTCGGGTCATATCGGCTCGATTCATCTCCTTTCTCCTCCATTAAACTCGATTCGGTTCTATTCAGCTCTTTTCCACTCTATTCGGCTCTTTTTGGCAGTATTCGACTCTATGTGACTCTAGTCTACTCGATTCTTTCTGTTCTGTTCTATTCTACTCTATTCTATTCTTCTCTACCCTACCCTAACCTTACCTTCCCCACACTAATCCATTTGATTCGATTCGACACATTTCAAACGACTGGACATGATTCATCTCGATTCACCTTGAATTTGGTCAATTCGGCTGTATTCAGCTCTGTTTGGCTCTTTTCAGCTCTCGTCAACTCGATTTGACTCTATTCTACTGGACCCGACTCTACTTAATTCTATTCTCTTCTTTCTATTGTGTTCTGTTGTGTTGTAGTCTAGCCTCTCCTGCCGTACCCTCCTCTACACTAATCTATTCGATTCAACGCATTTCGACGCGATTCCATGTGATTAGGCTTGAATCGGCTCGATTTAGCTCTATTTGGCTTGAATTGGGTCAATTCGTCTCGATTCTGCTCAATTCAGCATAATTAGGCTCGAGTGAACCTTATTCAGCCCTGTTCAGCTCTACTCAGCCCTTTCTACTTTATTTGTCTCTATTTGGCTCCATTCAACTCCATTCCACACCATTCTACTCTTTTCTACTCTATTCTATTCTGTTCTACCCTACCCTACTCTAATCTATTCTAATCAATTCGATTCATCACGATTTGTTCCCTTTCCTCTCCATTCGAATCGATTCGGCTTGAATTGGATCTATTCATCTATATTCTGCACTACCCGACTCTGACTATTCCACTCTACTCAACTCTACTCCATTCTACTCTTGGTATTCTCTTCTGTTCTACTCTATTCTATTCTTCTGTGCCCTTCCCTACTGAATCCCAGCCTAACCTACACTACTCTAATCTATTCAATTTAATTCAATTCCATTCAGTTGGACACCATTCGACCCGATTTGAGACAATTCGACGGGATTCGGTGAGATTCCGTGAGATTTGATGCGGTTTGGTGGGATTTGATGGAATTCGACGAGATCCGATGCAATAGGATGCAATTAAGTGTGTTTTGACTCGATTTTGCTGGGTTCAGTTTGTCTCTATTTGGCTCATTTCAGCTCCACTAGGCTCCATTCATCCCGAATCTGGTCGACTCGACTCGATTCGGCTCATTTCGGCCATATTTGGTCCTATTCAGCGTTATTCGGCTCTCTTCAACTCTTTTCTACTCTATTCATCTCTGTTCGAATCCATTCGACTCCATTCCACACCATTCTATTCCATTCTACACTACTGTATTCTACACAACCCTCCCCCACCCTACCCTATCCTAATCTAGTCTGCTCTTTTCTAGTCTCCTTTTCTATTTTCTCTATTCCATCCTATGCTACTCTACCATACCCTGCACTAAGCTAACCTACCCTGACCTATGCTGTTCTATTCTATTTCCTTCTATTTTCTCTGTTCCACCGTATGCTTCCCTACCCTATGCTACCCCACCGTACCATACTCTACTACTTAGGGTTACTCAATAAGGGTCCTAATTAAGGGGAGTAGTTCGGGCAAGGGTACTCCTTAAGGCAAGTGTACTAGTTCAGGCTACTAGTTAAGGCCAGGGTACTAGTTAAGGCCAGGCTACTAGTTAAGGCATGGGTACTTGTTGAGGGTACTGGTTAAGGCAAGGGTACCCGTTCAGGCTACTTGTTAAGGACATACTACTAGTGAAGGCAAGGGTACTAGTGAAGACTACTGCTTAAGGCAAGGGTACTTGTTAGGACTACTAGTTAAGGCAAGGGTACTCGTTCAGATTACTGACTGAGGGTACTATTCAAGACTAGTTGTCTAGGCTACTGCTCTATGCCACTAGTCTAGCTGACTAGTCCAGCTTACTAGTCTAGGCTTCTACTCTAGCCTTCTCTTGTCTACTCTAATGTAGTCTACTTGCATCTACCCTAGTCTTCCTATCATAAACTACCCTAACCTGTTCTAATCTCTTCCATTTGGTTCGATTCAAAGCATTTCGATGCGACTGGACACCATCATGCTTGAGTCGGCTCGATTCAGCTCGATTTGGCTCGAATCGCTTCAATTCAGCTCGTTTCCACTCGGTTCAGCCTTATTCGGCCCTATTTGGCTCGATTCGACTCTTTTCTACTCTATTTGTCTCTGTTCGACTCCATTTGACTCCACTCTTCTCCATTCTACGCTATTCTACTCTATTCTGTTCTACTCTACCCTACGTTACTCTAATCTATTCGATTGGATGCGATTCGAAGCAATTCGGTGTGATTCATCTCGTTTTGTTTCCATGTGACTCGATTCGGCCAGAATTGGCTCTCTTCAGCTATATCCTGCACTATTTGACTCTATTTGACTCAATTCTACTCTGCTCTACTCTTCTCTGCTTTACTCTCTCTACTCTACCCTACTGTACTATATTCTATTCTTTCTATTCTGTACTATTCTGTTCTATTCTACCCACCCGCCCCTCCCTTAATCTATTTGATTAGATTCGATGTGACGTATTTCCACGCGATTTGACGCGATTAGGCTTGAATCAGCTCGATTCAGTTCGCATCGGCTCTATTCGGCTCGACTTGACTCCATTTCACTCCATTCGGCTCGATTAGGCTCGAATTCCATCGATTCTGCTGGATTCTGCTCAATTAGGCCTTATTTGGCCCTATCCGGCCCTATTCTGCTCTATTAGACTCTTTTGTACTCTATTCATATCTATCCGTCTTTATTGGACTCCGTTCAATTCCATTCTATTCCATTCCACACCATTCTTCACTATTTTCCTCTATTCTATTCTACCCTTCCCTACCCTCATCTCTTCTAATCGATTCGATTTGATTTGACGCGATTCGAAGCAACCGGACGTGATTCGTCTCGTTTTGTCTCCACTCGGCTCAATTCGGCTATGTTCTCTCTCTTTGACTCTATTCTGTTCTGTTGTATTCTTTCTGTTCTGTTCTATTCTCTCCTACTCTGTTGTACTCTATTCTATTCTACCCTACCCGACCCTACGGCACCCCACCCGAACCTAGCCTACTTTAATCTATTGGATTCAATTCGATTCCGTGCAAAGCGATTTGATATGACTTGACTGGATTCGGCAAGATCCGAAGGGACTTGATGAGATTCCATGCGACTCGACGTGATTCAGTAGGATTCTCTGAGGTTTCACACGATTCGAAGTTATTCGACGTGATTCCGTGGGATTCGACACGATATGAAGCGATTTGACCTTGTTTGATTCAAAACGATGTGGCTCGACTCGATTCGACCTGATTCGATTCGACGCTGTTCGGTGACAGTCAGTGCGATTCTGCTTGATTCCGCTCGATTAGGTGTGATTCGGCAGTATACAGCTCTTTTCGGCTGTATTCAGCTCCATTCGTCTCTATTCAGCTTAGTCGGCTCTATTCGACTGTATTCGACTCTACTCTTTTCCACTCTATTCTACTCGATTCTATTCCTTCTATTCTGTTCTAATCTCTTCTATTCCACTCTACTCTGTTCTATTCTACCCTCCCCTGCCCTCCCCTCCCCTTCTCTAATCTATACGTCTCGATTGGATTTGACGCATTGAACGCGATTCGAGGCGATGAAGCTTGAGTCGGCTCGATTCGGCTCGATTTGGCTCTATTCGGCTCAGTTAGGCTCCATTCAGCTTGTTTTGGCTTGAATCGCTTCGAATCTGCTCGATTTGGCGTTCTTCGGCCCTATTCTGCTCTATTTGACTCTTTTCTACTCTATTCGTTTCTATTTGACTCCATTCTACTCCATTCTATTCATTCCACACTATTCTACACTATTCTACTCTATTCTGCTCTACCCTACCCAGCACCACTCTAATTGCTTCTACACGATTCCTCTCGTTTCGTCTGCATTTGGCTCTATTCAGCTCTATTCTACTGTAGTCTAATCTTCTCTATTCTATTGTATTGTTTCTACTGTGTTCTGTACTAGTCTACTCTATTCTACCCTACCCTACGCTACCCAACTCTAAGGTAGTGTAATCCATTTGATTGGATTTGATTCAACCCATTTCGACGCGATTCGGCTCGATTTGGCTCTGTTCGAATCTACTCTACTCTACTCTATTCCCCTCTACTCTACTCTAGCCTCCTCGTTTCTGTATTCGTTCTGTGTTGTTCTGTTCTATTTTGTTGTGTTCTGTCCTGTTTTATTCTATTCTACTCCATTCTACCCTACCCTAGCCTACCCGAACCTCCCCTACTCTAGTCTATTCCATTGAATTCGACAAATTTTGAGGCGACTAGGGGCCGAATCAGTGTGATTCATGTCCATTCGGCTCCATTTGTCTCGAATAGTGTCGATTCGGCTTGATTAGGCTCGATTCGGCTCCATTAGGCTCGATTCACTGGATTCGGCTCGATTTCGCTCAATTCAGCTCGATTTGGCCCTCTTCGGCCCTCTTCGGCTCTCTTCAGCTCTTTTCTACTCTACTCGATTCCATTGCACACCATTCTACTCCATTCTACGCTATTCTACTATACCCTACTGTAATTGATTCGATGGGATTCGACGCCATCCGACGCGATTTGTCTCGTTTCATCTCCATTCAGCTTGATTCGACTCTGTTCTACTCTACTCTATTCTACTCTACACTATTCTGCTCTGCTCTACCCTTTTCTACTCTATTCTATTGTATTCTTTCCATTCTCTTCTACTGTGTTCAATTCTACTCTATTCCATCCTACCCTAATCTAATCTATTCTACTGGATTCGATTCCACGCATCTCGATGCGATTCAGCTCAAATCGGCTCCTTTCCACTCCATTCATCCCCAATCGGCTCAAATCGGTTCGATTCAGCTCTAATCGGCTCCATTCGGCTCTAGTCAGCTCGAATAGGCTCTATTCGGCTCTGTTAGACTCTACTCAACTCTATTATCTCTTTTCGACTCCACTCGACTCCATGCTACACCATTCTACTCCATCCTAAACTATTCTCTACTGTATTGTATTGGACTCTACCCTACTCTAGTCTATTCTAATGGATTGGATTGGAACTGATCAGATTCAATGCAATTCGACGGGATTCGACGCGATACAGCATGATTCCACGGGATTCGGCGTGATTTGTCTTGGTTTCTATCGATTTAGCTCTTTTGGGCTCTATTTGGCTGTCTTTGGCTCTATTCGGCAATATTCGACTCTACTCTACTCTACTCTTCTATACTCTGCTCGTCTCGACCCTATTCTATTCTTTCAGTTGTGTTCTCTTCTCTTCTGTTCTGTTCTACTGCACTCTATTCTACCCTACCCTACCCTAACTTAGCCTACTGTAATCTGTTCTATGCTATTCGACACACTTGAACGGAATTCGACCTGATTCGGGTCATATCGGCTCGATTCATCTCCTTTCTCCTCCATTAAACTCGATTCGGTTCTATTCAGCTCTTTTCCACTCTATTCGGCTCTTTTTGGCAGTATTCGACTCTATGTGACTCTACTCGATTCTTTTTGTTCTGTTCTATTCTACTCTATTCTATTCTTCTCTACCCTACCCTAACCTTACCTTCCCCACACTAATCCATTTGATTCGATTCGACACATTTCAAACGACTGGACATGATTCATCTCGATTCACCTTGAATTTGGTCAATTCGGCTGTATTCAGCTCTGTTTGGCTCTTTTCAGCTCTCGTCAACTCGATTTGACTCTATTCTACTGGACCCGACTCTACTTAATTCTATTCTCTTCTTTCTATTGTGTTCTGTTGTGTTGTAGTCTAGCCTCTCCTGCCGTACCCTCCTCTACACTAATCTATTCGATTCAACGCATTTCGACGCGATTCCATGTGATTAGGCTTGAATCGGCTCGATTTAGCTCTATTTGGCTTGAATTGGGTCAATTCGTCTCGATTCTGCTCAATTCAGCATAATTAGGCTCGAGTGAACCTTATTCAGCCCTGTTCAGCTCTACTCAGCCCTTTCTACTTTATTTGTCTCTATTTGGCTCCATTCAACTCCATTCCACACCATTCTACTCTTTTCTACTCTATTCTATTCTATTCTGTTCTACCCTACCCTACTCTAATCTATTCTAATCAATTCGATTCATCACGATTTGTTCCCTTTCCTCTCCATTCGAATCGATTCGGCTTGAATTGGATCTATTCATCTATATTCTGCACTACCCGACTCTGACTATTCCACTCTACTCAACTCTACTCCATTCTACTCTTGGTATTCTCTTCTGTTCTACTCTATTCTATTCTTCTGTGCCCTTCCCTACTGAATCCCAGCCTAACCTACACTAGTCTATTCAATTTAATTCAATTCCATTCAGTTGGACACCATTCGACCCGATTTGAGACAATTCGACGGGATTCGGTGAGATTCCGCGAGATTTGATGCGGTTTGGTGGGATTTGATGGAATTCGACGAGATCCGATGCAATAGGATGCAATTAAGTGTGTTTTGGCTCGATTTTGCTGGGTTCAGTTTGTCTCTATTTGGCTCATTTCAGCTCCACTAGGCTCCATTCATCCCGAATCTGGTCGACTCGACTCGATTCGGCTCATTTCGGCCATATTTGGTCCTATTCAGCATTATTCGGCTCTCTTCAACTCTTTTCTACTCTATTCATCTCTGTTCGAATCCATTCGACTCCATTCCACACCATTCTATTCCATTCTACACTACTGTATTCTACACAACCCTCCCCCACTCTACCCTATCCTAATCTAGTCTGCTCTTTTCTAGTCTCCTTTTCTATTTTCTCTATTCCATCCTATGCTACTCTACCATACCCTGCACTAAGCTAACCTACCCTGACCTATGCTGTTCTATTCTATTTCCTTCTATTTTCTCTGTTCCACCGTATGCTTCCCTACCCTATGCTACCCCACCGTACCATACTCTACTACTTAGGGTTACTCAATAAGGGTCCTAATTAAGGGGAGTAGTTCGGGCAAGGGTACTCCTTAAGGCAAGTGTACTAGTTCAGGCTACTAGTTAAGGCCAGGGTACTAGTTAAGGCCAGGCTACTAGTTAAGGCATGGGTACTTGTTGAGGGTACTGGTTAAGGCAAGGGTACCCGTTCAGGCTACTTGTTAAGGACATACTACTAGTGAAGGCAAGGGTACTAGTGAAGACTACTGCTTAAGGCAAGGGTACTTGTTAGGACTACTAGTTAAGGCAAGGGTACTCGTTCAGATTACTGACTTAGGGTACCATTCAAGACTAGTTGTCTAGGCTACTGCTCTATGCCACTAGTCTAGCTGACTAGTCCAGCTTACTAGTCTAGGCTTCTACTCTAGCCTTCTCTTGTCTACTCTAATGTGTTCTACTTGCATCTACCCTAGTCTTCCTATCATAAACTACCCTACCCTAACCTATTCTAATCTCTTCCATTTGATTCGATTCAAAGCATTTCGATGCGACTGGACACCATCATGCTTGAGTCGGCTCGATTCAGCTCGATTTGGCTCGAATCGCTTCAATTCAGCTCGTTTCCACTCGGTTCAGCCTTATTCGGCCCTATTTGGCTCGATTCGACTCTTTTCTACTCTATTTGTCTCCGTTCGACTCCATTTGACTCCACTCTTCTCCATTCTACGCTATTCTACTCTATTCTGTTCTACTCTACCCTACGTTACTCTAATCTATTCGATTGGATGCGATTCGAAGCAATTCGGTGTGATTCATCTCGTTTTGTTTCCATGTGACTGGATTCGGCCAGAATTGTCTCTCTTCAGCTATATCCTGCACTATTTGACTCTATTTGACTCAATTCTACTCTGCTCTACTCTTCTCTGCTTTACTCTCTCTACTCTACCCTACTGTACTATATTCTATTCTTTCTATTCTGTACTATTCTGTTCTATTCTACCCACCCGCCCCTCCCCTAATCTATTTGATTAGATTCGATGTGACGTATTTCCACGCGATTTGACGCGATTAGGCTTGAATCAGCTCGATTCAGTTCGCATCGGCTCTATTCGGCTCGACTTGACTCCATTTCACTCCATTCGGCTCGATTAGGCTCGAATTCCATCGATTCTGCTGGATTCTGCTCAATTAGGCCTTATTTGGCCCTATCCGGCCCTATTCTGCTCTATTAGACTCTTTTGTACTCTATTCATATCTATCCGTCTTTATTGGACTCCGTTCAATTCCATTCTATTCCATTCCACACCATTCTTCACTATTTTCCTCTATTCTATTCTACCCTTCCCTACCCTCATCTCTTCTAATCGATTCGATTTGATTTGACGCGATTCGAAGCAACCGGACGTGATTCGTCTCGTTTTGTCTCCACTCGGCTCAATTCGGCTATGTTCTCTCTCTTTGACTCTATTCTGTTCTGTTGTATTCTTTCTGTTCTGTTCTGTTCTCTCCTACTCTGTTGTACTCTATTCTATTCTACCCTACCCGACCCTACGGCACCCCACCCGAACCTAGCCTACTTTAATCTATTGGATTCAATTCGATTCCGTGCAAAGTGATTTGATATGACTTGACTGGATTCGGCAAGATCCGAAG